>NC_133538.1:299233449-299533449 GCF_048544455.1 Silene latifolia | reverse complement strand
TGGGAAGCCAAAATGCTTTACTTTCCTCCATGCAACAAGGACATGCTTTTTGTCCTTGTGTAGACCACCCAGATAGCATACCATAGGCGGAAAAATTATTTATTGTCCACAAAAGGGAAGCTTTAAGTTGAAAATTTTGTTTTTTAGACACATCATAAGTTTCCACCCCAACTTCCCACAAATATTTCAACTCCTCCACCAATGGTTGTAAATAAACATCCAAATTACGTTTCGGGCTTTTTGGTCCGGGAACAATAAGTGACAAGAAGATAAATGGTCTTTTCATACATAACCAAGGTAGTAAATTGTATGGTGTGACCATAACGGGCCAACAAGAATACTTCCTCCCAAAATTACCGAAAGGATCAAATCCATCCGTACACAAGCCAAGTCGTACATTGCGGGGTTCCTTGGCAAAATCAGGATACATCTGGTCAAATCGTTTCCATTCTTCCCCATCATTAGGATGACTCATCTTCCCTGGACCACGTGGGTTTTCTTTGTGCCATCTCATTTGTTCGGCAATGTTTTTGGTGGCATAGATTCTTTGAAGTCTTGGTGCGAGAGGAAAGTAAAACAATTGCTTACATGCTATTGGTTTCTTACTCTTTGGCCCTCTTACTACCGTTGCCTTTTTTCAACACCAAAACTGTATCTCCTTCACTTGTCTCATATCTATCCGCCCCACAATCTTTACATTTGTCAAGCAAAGCATCATCTTTCCAAAATAGCATACATCCTTCGTGACATGCATCAATCTTTTAATGCGAATCAAGACCTTTAACTACTTTTTTGGTAGTATAGAAACTTCGGGTCATGATATTATCACCGGGGAAAGATTCCTCAAGGAACGAGGCAATGCCATCAACAGCAACAAATGGCATATTGAACTCACATTTCAAGGTAATTAGCCTAGAAGCGGCTTGTAACAATGTCATTCTGCTTCCTTCATACAAGGGTTTTTCTGAGGCTTTTAACATGTCAAGAAAGGCTTTTGCATGTGGGTGTGGCGGTTGTTCTTCAGAAATAGTTGTATGGTCATCACTATTAAAAATAGTGGAATCCATAGCATCAACAACCATCTCTCTATATGGGTTCTCATCATTTTGTATTTGTTGGGTGTGAGTTTGTTCATGAATTGGAGAATATGCTTCTCCATGTGAAATCCAATTGTAATAATTTGGCTTAAACCCGTTTATAATGAGATGTTCTTCTACTACAATGTCAAGCTGGTATTTCAGGTTTTTGCATTTGGCACAAAGGCACCTAAGTTTTTTGTCTACCAAGTCATATTCATCTTGTTGTTTAGAAAATTCAATAAACTCGCTAACACCCTTTATAAATCTAGCGGTAGGACGTCTTTTCTTATTGGAATGGTCTAATCTTCCTTCATACATCCATGAACGTTCCAATCTCTTCATTTTAATCTAAAGAAGACCCCAAAATAATTTAAACATTTTTAAAAAATAACAATAATATTACATACAAAATTTAAACATTATACTCCACATTATACAATAAACATATGAAAACAATATATAAATATTGTCAATAAGTAATCCATCTTCGAATGGGGTCCTTATCACTCCAACCTAAACCCGTCAATGTACGTTTCAAGTCACTAGTAAACACACTTGTAATTTATTAATGAGGAAAAAATTCGGCAAATTTCCCTTGCTTCTCCAAATACACATCTATGTAGAATAACTAATTACTCCACATATACATGTATTCGGAGAACATTAAAGAAATCGCCACCAAACTCATTCCTCATTAATAAATCACAAGTACGTGTTTACTACCTAAATGACTTGAAACGTACAAAGACAGTCCCAAAATGGGGACTATTCAAGAATTACTCCTAATGAGTAATTCTTGAACTGGTACTAAGTCAACATCAAATCAAACAACAACACAATCAAGTACTAAATTAATTAAGTCAATCAATAGCCCAATTCAACCACATAATAAAGGCTTCTATCCTAAAGTCCGTAACATAATTTGAACTAAAATTAGTAAATTTAAAAGGTAACTGGTAAGAGGAGGTTACCTAATCAAGTAAAAGCAAAAATGAAAAGAAAACAAGAAGCAACAGCTACATACAGACGGTGGTGCCTAGCAACATGGGTGACAACCCCCCCTGAAAGAGAAAAAAAAACAAAAATAACAAGGTTATTCTACCTCAATTCATCAATAACATGAATTATCAAACTAAATTTATCAAAATCAAGTCCTAAAGAAGGTTCCACTTAGCTAATAGCTAATTTCTCTTAATCCAAAAGACGGTTCCACTTAGCTAATTCCATTAATGCAAAAGACGGTTTCACTTAGCTTAATATTAATAATAATACGACGATTTCACTTAACTTAGTAATAATAATAATATTATTATTATTAATTAAGACGGTTCCACTTAGCTTAATACTAATGATAATGAGACGGTATCACTTAGCTACCCAACACCATACACCACCCACGACCCACCCACCCACGGCCACCCCACGACCCACCCACCCACGGCCACCCCACGACCCACCCACCCACGGCCGACCGCCACCCACGGCCGAACCCCCTCTCCCCCCCCTCCCCCTGCGCCCCCATAACCCTAAACCTAAAGACAAACCTCATAATCATTCCCTTTTAATTCAAACACAAATTAAACTAAATCTAACTACAAATTAATCTAACATACAAACTACAAATAAATCAAACAAACTAACCACAAATTAATCAAACTAACTATAAATTAATCTAACAAATTAAACTATATAAACTGAAATTAAACAAAAAAAACTAACCTAATTGAAGAGGGTGGATGTGGTGGTGGAAATGGCGGTGGAAATGGCGGTGGAGATGGCGGTGGAAGGGTGGTTGTGTGGTGTTTTTCGTTGGTGTCGTCGCTTCGCCAAATCGCTCGTCCCTTTTTTTTTCACAAAGAGTAAAGTAGGAGAGAGGAGCGCTGAATGTATTAAAAAAATTGGCGACTGATTTTTTTAATTTGGCGACTGAAATTCAGTCGCCAAATTTGGCGACTACCCTTATTTCAGTCGCCAAATTTAAAAAATCAGTCGCCAATTTGATTCCCTTTTTAAAAAAGACAGCCTGGTTTCCATTAAAACAGTTGGCGACTGAAATTCATTTTGGCGACTGAATTTCAGTCGCCAATTTGGCGACTACGCAAAAATCAGTCGCCAAATTAAAAAAATCAGTCGCCAAGTTTGATTCCCTTTTTAAAAATGCCAGTCGCCAAATTGGCGACTGTTTTCAGTCGCCAATTTGAAAATCAGTCGCCAATTTGGCGAATAAATATATTAGTCGTCAAATTTCGGTCGCTTGTTTTAGTTTTTCTTGTAGTGACTAGGCAAAATGTATGGGTACCAAGGATCCCATGTCATACAAGTATACAACTTGGATTCACCTAAATCCCATCAATCAATCGGTGGAGACAGCAGTAACATAAATCCTAGTGAAAACACAGGAGTACAATTCAAAGACAAGGAGAGAGCACTACATTTAAATGTTAAAGTTCACAACTTTCCACACTTCCAAGAACAACACCATCAACAACAACGAATGATTAGGAATTCACAACACAAAACATGAGAAAATTTGAAAATAAAGCAAGGGAAAAGTGTGGAATTGCTAAATTTAGTAACTTTTCCACAGGAAGAAAAAAAAACACCAAAATGACAAGTAAATGTAGAACATTTATGTGTTGAGAATGAGAAAGACCTGGTAGCAAGGTGCTGTAAAGTTTCCTTCTTTTTGTTGTTGTTGTTTGACATTGATGGCTGCTTTTCTTTTTCTACTTTTATGAGGTTTGTCTATATTTATGAGGTTTGTCTATTGTTGTATTGAGGTTTGTTGTTAGAGAGATTTGTGTGTTGATGTGGCATTAGACAAACCTCATTTGGGGTTTGTCTATTGCTAATGCCCTTATGTTCAGTTTGAGTATGTGTATGGTATTACTCTTGTGTCTTGTCCAAGAGTAACTTTAATCAATGCTCATGTGTTGATGCCAAATTTTGCGATATGTCTTGAGACGGTCTCTCATGAGATTTTTTGATAATTTGGGAATTGGGAGTAAATTATGGGAAACTGAAATCCTCCTTACTACTAAGAGAATAAAAATTCTCTTAGTTTTTCCTCCAAATGCTTCTATCTAAATAGAGAAATAAGTAAAACTTTCTTTCTTTATACTATTATCTTTTCATTAAAATGTAATCTTATAATTAAATTCAAAATTATGATTGTTTCATCAAAATAAAATAAAATTGATGTTCAGCTATAAACTATAAGTTGGTTAATTTTTCATAAAATGTAATAATTATAATTTTAGAGACTAACTTGACACATACTTACCATTAACTTTCTGACAAAGAAAATCATTAAAATAATTGGAGAAAATTTATAAAATGAAATCCTTAATTTTATGGTAAAAAGAATATATAAATTTCATAAAAATACACCTTTCATAAAAATACACACTAAACATGACAGGATTTGGATATTGTGGAATCCTGTCATGTTTAGTGTGCACATCCATGAATATAATGCACAGTTTATACATTTGGAAGTTACTGACTTAGGTAATCATTATCATTTTTGGTTAACTATGGTTTATGCTTTTAATGGAGTTAAGGAGAGAAAGCCTTTATGGGATAGACTGTGTAGTCTAAAAAATGGAATTAGTGGGGCTTGGGTCATCTGTGGTGATTTCAACATTGTATTGGCTCCTGTTGAGAGGTTGGGGGAGTTAGTACAGCTGAGGAAATGGATGATTTTAAGGCTTGCATTGATGAGTGTGAGATGGGAGACTGTCCAGCTAGTGGCTCTCTATATACCTGGTGCAATAAACATGAAGCTGTTACTAGGGTATATAGCAGACTGGATAGAGTCCTTGTCAATCATCAGTGGCTGAATGATAATACTCAGGCTTATGCTCATTTCTATAATGATGGCCTTTTTTATCATACCACAAGTGTTGTTCAAAGTAAGCAATCTTTTGATAAAAAAAAAAAAAGAAGAAGTTTTAAGTATTATAATATGTGGAGCCATTCTCCTGCTTTCAAACCTTGTGTTCAGCAGCATTGGAGTAAGGAGTGGCAGGGTACCAAAATGTTCAGCTTGGTTAAAAAATTGAAGAGTTTGAAATGGCCTTTAAAAATGTTGAATAAGGATGACTTCAATGATGTTGAGAATAATGCAGCTCGAGCAAGGATTTCTTTGGAGTATATTCAAGATAAGCTTAGAAGTGATCCTCAGAACTCTGACTTTATTCATCAAGAAATTGATACTGCTAACAGTGTTAGATTCTTGGACAGGGCTTGTCATGAATTTCTTTTGCAAAAATCCAAGGCCACTTGGGTTGAGAAGGGAGATCAGAATTCTAAATATTTTCACAGTATTATTAAGTCCAGGCAGGTGAGAAATACTGTTGTTAGAATTGAAAATGTTAAGGGAGTGACTTGGGAGGACACCATGGAGATTCAAGGGGCTTTCCTGGAATTTTATAAATCTTTACTGGGTGCTACTACTTCTACAACTGCTATATCTCAGAATGTGGTGCAGCTTGGTAAGGTGTGTTCCAGTGAGCATTGCTCTATGTTAATGGCACCTGTTACTAGTAAGGAGATTAAATAGGTGATGTTCTCCATTTCTACTCACAAAGCAGCAGGACCAGATGGGTTTTCTAGTGCTTTTTTTAGAGATTCTTGGGAAATAGTGGGTGAGGATGTTGCAGCAACTGTTAAAGACTTTTTTATCTCTGGTAAGATACTGAAGCAACTTAATCATACTCTTATCACCCTTATTCCTAAATGTGACATTCCTAAAAATGTGACCCAGTTTAGACCCATTTCCTGTTGTAATGTAGTCTATAAATGCATCTCAAAGATACTCTGCAACAGACTTGCTCCTGTACTTCCTTTCATTATCAGGGAGAATCAGAGAGGCTTTATTAAGGGGAGAAGCATAGTGGAGAATATACTTATTTGCCAAGACATTGTTAGATGTTATAATAGGAAGTCTGTTGATACGTGCCTAATGTATAGTCTTTTGGCCTATTTCAGCACGTATTTCTATGCATTTCTATACTGTTTTTATAGTATTTTGCCCCGAATTGGCTACTTTGGTTTATTTTGTCCTTTTTGTAGGAATGATCGCGAAAGTGGTGGAACCATACTCCTTTTCGTCCTTTTTGCATGCATTT
Source organism: Silene latifolia (assembly GCF_048544455.1). Classification (NCBI taxonomy): domain Eukaryota; kingdom Viridiplantae; phylum Streptophyta; class Magnoliopsida; order Caryophyllales; family Caryophyllaceae; genus Silene; species Silene latifolia. Next base: position 299,527,238 of record NC_133538.1, on the reverse strand, counting down.
AGAGGAGACGGGATTGTCTCAGAGTGAGATACTGCATTTGGAAGCGTCGTGGCACGCACTACGAGGCACTTGGGTGAAGACGTGAGCTGAATTGAAGATAAAAGTACTCGATCGAGCTATCCCTTGGTCGATCGAGTGGTTTCTAGACCCCCTGATGCTCGATCGAGCTATCCCTTAGTCGATCGAGTAAGCTGCACATGACCAAGTCCTCGATCGAGTAAGAAGTTGGTCGATCGAGGGACTTCTGCTGAGATGTTGGTCGATCGAGTGGTTTAATCCACTCGATCGAGTGGTTTTCACGGGAATGGGCTTTAATCAGTCCATGTTTTAATTATTTCCGCACAAACTCGCTGTGGTTTGGCTATTTAACCTATGATTTACTAGGTTATTAGGCATTCTTTTTACTATCTCTTTTACTATCTTCCATACCAAAAAACCCTTAGTACGTAGCTTTGCCTTCACTGTTACTTTTATTTTCGGATTATTGGTTGCTCGGATTCAGTGTTCTTTACGCCGGATTCGCTCAGATTGTAATCTTTCCTTTCTCTTTATTATTAATAATCACTTGTTGCTTTTATTTCTTGTTTATGTTATCATTCTTCTTTGCCCTAATTTCCGTTATTGCATTCTATTATTATTTCATTATGACTTCTGCTGGAAATTTATTTGCTGTTAGATTAATTACGAACATGAGTAGCTAAACCCCTTTCATGTTGGGATTAGGGAATCTGCGATAGGAAAATGACGATGTAGTGAATGAATTAGATGAACTGATAAGAGACTCTGTCACTATAGCAATTTAACTGTAATTCCCGACCTAGTTGAGTGCACGCTTCTATGTCACCCATTAAACTGGCTACAATTAATCTTGGATCGAAAGATTGGACTAAATAGGCCTGCTATAAACAGTAGACTGCCCTAATGAGGACAAAAGTTAAGTTAGTGGTATTTTAGGGTAGGAAGTGGACCGGAAGGACCTTCTAACATCCGTCTCATATTAGTTCGTCTGAGTCATTTACTGCTAAGTTGTTGGACTACCGTAGTGAACCGAAATCCCTACATGTCCCTCTCTTCTTGATAGTTTAATCGTATTTTATTGCTTATTTGCTCTTCACCTTATTTCTCTTCCCTTCAACCTTCGTAGTTTAGAATTAAATTTAATCAAACCCCCCTCAATTGTTACCATAGGATTAGAATAGACAGCTATAATTACATTTCCTCCCTGTGGATTCGATACTCGACTGCCTCTGCTACATTTTAGTTGAGATCGTTAGGTTTTATCTTTGATAGGGTTGCGATAGCCGTGCCAAATTTTGGCGCCGTTGCCGGGGAGGCAATTGTTCAATTTTATTAGTTGTTTCGTTTTTAATCCTTTTTCGGTCTAAGGGACACCCGTTCCTTGGACTATTCTCATTTTCTGTTGTAGTTTCTTCTTATGCGCAGGTCGCAAGGTGGTCCATTACTACCATTCGATCCTGAGATTGAAAGATCTCTGCACGTAAAGAGGAGATTGTTTCAAGATCAACAGTTAGAGGAAGATTCTAGTTCTCGTTCCAATTACTACGAGAACGAATCGTTCGAGGACAACCCACCGTCTTCTCCGCTTTCTACCTCATCGCTTGAACCCGTCACTTTTCCAGACATTCCCGAGATGGCCGAAGAAGCGACCATTGCTAGTCACTCGAACCTACAAAGCAGCGAATCTCTACATGGGATTCACGTTACCAGGGGAGGCAAGAAAATTTGAGCCAAAGCCGTCCCTTATAAATTTGGTCGAGAGGAATCTATTCGGGAGCCGCAAATGAAGATGCATCCAAGCACATGGAAATATTCATTGATTATTGCGCCCCATGTCTCCACCAACTCGGCGTGACTCGACCAAGTGAAAGAAACCATGTTCATTTTCTCACTCCGCGATCTTTGCCGCAAGGGAGTGGTATAGGGATTTGGACCGGGAAGTCAAGGGATAATCGACCGAATTTGCTAGCTTTGGCGTTTTATAAGAAGTATTTCTCCGCCTCAAAGACTATTGACATTAGAGCTCAGATTACGAGCTTTAAACAAGGGCCTGACGAGACCTTCCACGAGGCATGGGTTCGATTCAAGAAGCTAGTGCGCACCATACCGCATCATGGGATCGAAAAATGGAGCTTGTGCAACCATTTTTATAATGGTTTGTATGATGATCACAGGGCCATTTTAGATGCTGCTGCCAATGACCGATTTACTGAAAACTTGGGAGCAACCAAGGGATGGAAGATTATTGATGATCTGTCCACCCACAAGGCTGAATATGGGAATTCAAGAGGAAATCAGAGAAGAGCCGCTGAATCTACTGTCATGGACTTGAAGCCCTCACTGCAAGGTTTGACAAGTATGAGCTAGGAGGGGTTTCTAAGGGGGCATGTACCAGGTTAATCTTTGTGACAGACGGTCCTTTCGTCAGTAGGAGATGCGGAGGAGAGGGACATGTCTCGGATCATTGTCCCAGTCCTTTTGAGCAATGCGCCGCCTTTCAACATTACAGGCGGAACAACAACAAGTTACTACGAGCCGAATATCCATCCCAATTTGAGGTGGAGCAATCGAACGTGCTCAACCCCACGGCTCCTCCAACGCAAAGAACCATACATTCCTCCACACCAGAAGCAACAAGGCTATCAGAAGCCTCCATCCTTCAACCCTCCTAACCAAGGTGCATCATCCTCTAGTGGGGTGAGTGAAATGAGTGAATCAAGTCTATGGTGCAAGCCATATCGAAGCAATTGCAAACTGAATGATCAACAAACTCAACAAAGAAATCGCGTCACATAAGGCACTTGAGACTCAAGTTGCCCAACTTGCTGCAAATCAATCCTCGAGGAAGCCGGGTCAATTACCGACTCAAAATAAGAAGAACCCACATGAGACGGTAAACCTGATCGAATTGAGAAGCGGCCTTTCTTATGAGGGACCAGAAGTGAAGAAATCGGACCAAGATAGTCAGAATCGATGATGAACAAAGTGTTCTGTCAAGAAAAAAGGGCTCACGACAAAGCAGTTACTCGATCGACTAAAGGCTGGTGTTCGATCGAGTGAAAATGGTGAGAAAAACCCTCGATCGAGTGAACAGGAAACTGAGGATGGTCGATCGAGTGGTAATGTTACTCGATCGACTGATTTTGATGAGGAGAGTGCTCGATCGAGTGAGCATATTGTTCGATCGAGTGATATTGATGACGGGAAGCTTATTTGAGAGCCTGCTAGTGCTCGTTTAAGAGAGAGATCACCGGAAAGACCTCGTTCGAGAGGTAAGAGGCGTCCAAAGGATACCGAACTTGCACCAGAAGACACTTTGGAAGCGAGAAACAAGGGACTCGAGATACCTATCACGGTTCCCTTCCCGAGGCGGCTGCAGAATACCAAAGTTAATCAACAGTTTGGCAAATTTGTTGAACTTTTGAAGAACTTGGAAGTCTCCGTGCCGTTCACTGAATTGCTGACTAAGGTACCCTCTTATTTAAGATTTATGAAAGAAATTTTAGCACGTAAGAGGACTATAAATGACAGTGAGACCGTAGCTTTGACTGAGATGGGGTCACCCTATTTCAAAATAAGTTACCCCTAAGCAATCGACCCGGTAGTTTTTCGATTCCATGTCATATCGGTATGCAGTTGATTGATAATGCGCTATGCGATCTAGGCGCTAGCGTAAGTGTCTTACCTTTGTCTCTGGCTAAGAGACTTGGTTTGACAAAACTGAGTTGCACCAACATGACTGTCCAGATGGCCGACCGTAGTCTATCACGGCCATTAGGTATAGTAGAAGACGTACCTGTCCAGATCGGGAAGTTCTTTATTCCCGTCGATTTTGTTGTCTTAGATATCCCCGAAGATGCACACACCCCTATTATTTTAGGGAGACCATTTCTATCCACTGCCCGTGCAGTGATAGACGTCAGTGGGAAGACTTTGACATTTCAGGTAGGGGATGAGGAGCTGATTTTTCATCAGTCCAAGTTCCGGAGAGCTCCCATGCAAGTTCAGCCTTGCAATGCTCTTTCTTCTATTGTTCCTATTGTTGACGCTCCAGATGAAAATTTGGAGAATATTGCTGTTATTGTTAACCCTCCGCCTCAGATTGAGAGCAAGAAGGAGGCAAGTTCGTCTGTTGTCCTTACTGCAGGTACAGATGAAAGCAAGGATGGGACTGTCAAAGGACGTGGTGTGGCCATTATCAATCAAAGTGGCAGCAAGGATGCCAAAGAAGATGACAGAGGAGCGAGAACGAAGAAAGTTCGAACCTACATAGATTGGAACTACATTCCTCCTACTGTCGCAAATGATGATTCAAGCTCATGGAAGATGAAGAGGTCGGTCGATCGCCGAGGTGACGTCCTCCACCAAGCCCACGAAGGGGCTACTGAAAGCTGATGAGAATTAAACGGGGAAATGCCCCGTGTAACAAATTGTAATAGACAATTCGTTTGAATTTCTTCTAAACTTTGCTTTATTACGTTTTAATTAGGACAATTAGTTAGACAATTTTTAGCATAGCCTAAGACTATAGACTGTGTTTTCTGCGCATTCGGTATTTTGGGATGTTTTTGGATATGTTTTATGCAGGATTGGGGAGATTTCACGCAATTCGAGGAAGAAAGGACGAAATTCAAAAAGCCTTCAAGAGGAAATCCTCTATCGAGTACTTTTTGTACTCGATCGAGTGGCAATTGGGTCGATCGAGCTGTCTTGTTACTCGATCGAGAAAGGCCACAGAGGAACAGGTCGATCGAGGGGATGCTTACTCGATCGAGCAGAGGGGGCATCAAAAGTCCTCGATCGAGTGATTTAAAAACCACTAGATCGAGTGGTATGAATAGGACACGGGAGTTTTCTTTCTTAAAACTCTTATTTTCCTAATTCTTTTTTCATTTCACCCTAATTCCGTCTAACCCCCTCCCTAATTGCGATTTTCACTCCCCCAAATCCCCAATTTTCTTGCCCAAATCACCAAATCCGTCACCTACATTTCATTCCTTGCATATTAATCTTCAAAAGCCCCTTGTTTTCCCTCTCATTTGTGCTCGTTTTCTCGGTATTTAAGGGAAATTAGGGTTTGCGGGTTTGTTTGACTAAAATCCGCCTTTGTTGCTTGTTAATTTGAAGTTTAATTGCTATTATAGGATCATCATCATCAAGTAAGTGTTTCATTCACACTCTTTGCATTTTCTCTTCGATTAATTCGAATTTCTTGAGGTGATTTTGAATTAGGGTTCGAAAAATCCATGTCTAGTCGAATTTTTTCGATTTAATTGTGTTTATATGCCCTTAATTAGCTTCTTGATGATCTTATCCCAATCCCTCACTGCTTTGCTTGTTTAATTTGAAATTTGCGCAAGATTTCCGCGATTAGGGCTTCTAAGTCGGTTTTTCTCGACTGTCAGACGGTCTTTTTGTTGCCTTGCTTTGTTTAACCTCAGTCCTTGCTCACTTATTGCTGTTGTTAACTGCTTTTTACCGTCCCCTATCGCCATTACTTGATGTGAATTACTGGGAAATCTCGTACTGTGAGTCGGAATTTTCGACTGCTAGGAGTCCTACATGCTCCCATATGTGGTTTTCATGCTGTGTTAGCCACCATAGCAGTCATTACTTTATCATATTACCACCACTCACATGCTGCCTTTCGAATTTGTTGAGGATTGTTGGATTTTATATGCTGGAAGTCGAATTTTTCGACCGATAGGGCCATCTTTTCTTTGTCACATGCTGGTTAACGCTTTATTTTAGCCACGGTTAGCAGGCCGCTCTTTCTTATTAAGCCCTTGATTTGATTGCGAGATGGATACTAGTTCTCGCCTTCTACCGCACTTCCACTTCCACCATCCTCGAGCGAGTCGGTGGCCCTTCTTGTTTGCCACCGGCTCTACCTTAGCCACCACCGCGGCTCGGCTAGCACTTCTACCCTGCCCGGTCCCTCACTATCTTGGAACGAAGATTCATTCCTCGTTTCCCGACGCCAGTATCTTTGCCCACCGAGGCCGGACCAGCAGGCTAGCGATTAGCCATCACTTCCACCCTTCGAGGCGATGTTACGGAGAGGGCACTCTCACCCCTTTACCGCGGATGCCCACGGTACGTTTTACTTCACCGGACCACCGGACTCGGTTAGCCGCTTTACTTCGTTGCCCCTCTCCTCCACCCGTTTCCTTGCACGGTCCGACCTAGAGACCTTAGTAATTTATGAGGAGGTCTCGTAGTTTGTTGAATGGGACGGGTATGTCGGGTCCCGATCACCATGCAGGAAGCGCTATTCGTACCCCTACATACGAGTTTTTCACTCCTATTCTTTTGACACCGACTCTTACGATGCGACCACTCCGGTTCTTGCATTCACTTTCGACTCCGCAATGAGTCGCACCACCGGACTTTGGCCGGGTTTGGGCGGTTTTAGGCCTAGTTAGTGACGGCCCCGTAGACCCACCTCGGGATCTCCTTCAGCCACTTTGGGCTGCACTTTCTCACACCCCCTTCCCCTCACGGAAGGGAGCTCACGTTCACTTACCCGCCCCCGTTACTACTTGCGTCCGATAGGAGAGACCATCTTTGGGCGACCGCGCCCAATAACGTGACCAACACCGAGCTAGCGATTCTCGCGGGGTACCTCAACATTGACTACGGTACCCGTTTGTTCTAAACATTGCCTCTCTAGTAGCTCAAAGATTGGAACGGAATTGGGACTCGGGTCAAGACCGCCGTTGTCTGCGGCGGGCTAGTGACTAGGATTGCCCTCCACCTTTACCCCACCGACCCTGGACTTACCGCACCCGATAGGATGGCTTACCTTGACCAGGTGCCATGGTGACTTCGCCGGTTTCCAAAGACGAAGGGGAGCGCGAGGACGTGGAAGATTTGTGGTTCCACGTCTGTTACCTTGCCGTGCCCTACCCTTCCTCGACTCTTACCGCTCCCGTCCTTCTTTGAGGAGCGAGGCCACCTCCACCCACTTACCACCTCACCTTCACCCCTACTTCTTCTTCTAGGAAGAGGAAGCGGGAGGCCGGAGCGACTTCTAGCTCTCAGGCTCAGACTCCGGCCCAGACTGGACCCACACAGGCTCCCACACCTACACCTTCACTCACTCCACCTCCTTCTGATCCGGCCTTTCCGGCCAATTTTGTCTGCCCTCCTGTTTTAGGGGCGCGCCGAGGTCATGGACCAAGGGCGTCGTGATGCCTTGCTTTTGGATATGTGCGGTACATTACGAGATGAGACGGGATATGGCTTTGGCTGTATTTCCGCTCTACGAGTTCCATATCCGAGCCCGGCGACCGATTCCAGAGGGGTGGCCGCATCCCTCCTTCTACCGATACCCAGCGGACGGGTACCCTCCACTTCCTTCTGACACAGAGGAGGAGGCGGAGGAGACACCGGTAGCACGAGAGGTGCGGTTGCGGGCCGAGCAGCGGCACAAAATGAGCCGCCGCAGAGAGAGGAGAGGGATCCCCGTTCACACCCGGTCCCGGAGGATCACCGAGATGACGACTAGAGGTCCCCTTGTTTGTTGCTTGGTTTGGGGAGACCGTTTTGTTGAGTCGGAGTACTGGGAGACGGCGGTGCCGACGACGGGTAGCTTTCGGTCTACTCACTTCCCCGCTCGGGCTTGGTTTGGGGAAGTTCGCTTTTGTATGTACCTTACTCTTTTCATTTTGTCTCCTTTATTTTTATTTTGCTGGTTGTATACCCCCATCCCCCATCTTTCTGCTGGTGTATGCTGGAGGACAACGAGGGCGTTGTCCGTTTTGGTTTGGGGAGGGTATTGCATCCTTTTGAGTCTGCATTTGCATTTGTTTTGCATTCACGTTTAATTTCCCGCTTGCATTGTTGTTTATTTTCAAAAAAAAAAAATAATATCAAAAAAATTAGAAAAATTTCAAAAATTCAAAAACATTTCACGTTTATTTTTGCATATAGGTTGAGTCGGAACGGTAGATTCCCGTGATGAAATTGCACTATAACTTGTCATTTTACTTGAGCCTTGCACTTTTATTAATAGTCTTTAGCCTTGTCATACGCATAATCTACGAATTTACTCGTTCAAATATAAGTGATTGCTTAGACTTGACCTGATAAACTGGCAAACTACTTAAAAAATTCTGAGTTTTAGAGCCATAACTGGTGACATTCATGACCAGTTCATTAGGAATTTTTGAAAGTAGTACTCCTTGCATAGCATGTTTGTCTCATTTGCACATTTATGACATTCAATTTCTCGTCAAATGCACATATTCGGGTTTGCGGTTGGTGTCACATGCAGGGAGGGTCTTGCAAATTCCCCTTTCTTTATATCTTCACCCATTTAGCTCCACTTTAGCCAAACTTGCCTTTTTGACCCATTAGCTACATTCCAAACTAAGCCTGCCTAGTCAAGCTAGTTAGTATGTCTTTTGTGGTATGTCTTCCATTGCAGTTTGGTCCGTAATTCTTGTTGGAGTTGGTGTTGTATTAAGGAAGGAGGAAAGAAAAAAAAGTATTGAAAAAAAAAAGAAAAAGAAAGAAAACGTGAAAGAGAAAAAAAAAAGAAAAAAAATATGAAAAAAAAAACAGAAAAAAGAGCTGATATGAAAAAGAAAGAAAGAGAGATTGTGAAAATAGTTGCACCCTCTTGTCAGAGTTGAGAAGATGTTCGAAGATGTACAATCGACAAGAGTTATTGTTCAGTTAGTCGTTTCAGACGGTGTCTTTAAAAGGGAATTTTGTGACCGTCTAACTCCTCCGTTCTATCCCACATTTTTTGAGGAGATTGTGTTTGAGTCTAGTGAGTTTTGTGCCAATTGAAGGGCACTTGTGTTTAGTCTTCAGTCAGTTGAGATCCGGATGGTTTTATTATGGTCCTGTTAGGAACTAGCTTGACGCTTTTATCTCCACATTTCCATAACTTGTTTTGCCTTTTCTCACCTGAACCTCACTATTCCCATATTATTTGCATACCCTCGGCTGTGACGGACATTATTGGTTGGAATTTGTGCATTAGTACTTGAATTGTCTTTCATTTTTGTTGCATGCATGCTATGTAGGTCGCAGTTAGGTGAGTGACTGTCTTTTCTTCTCTCTTTTACACATAACATTTGCCCTTTGCCTCATGAGGGAAGAGTGACCACGTGAGAGTCCAGTTTTGTTGGTCTTGCAAGGTCGATAGGTCAGCTTTATTTCGAACGACTTATAATTCGTTTGCGTATTGACCGCTTGGCTTTAATCGTTGATTTTTGTTGCATTAATTTGGCTCAAGTAGACAAGTTAAGCTAGCTACGAGTTATCATTTCCGTTCCATTAGTTTAGTTTTGAGTTTACTCGAGGGCGAGTAAAGGTTTGGTTTGGGGAGATTTGATATGTGCCTAATGTATAGTCTTTTTGGCCTATTTCAGCACGTATTTCTATGCATTTCTATACTGTTTTTATAGTATTTTGCCCCGAATTGGCTACTTTGGTGTATTTTGTCCTTTTTGTAGGAATGATCGCGAAAGTGGTGGAACCATACTCCTTTTCGTCCTTTTTGCATGCATTTAGAGGAGACGGGATTGTCTCAGAGTGAGATACTGCATTTGGAAGCGTCGTGGCACGCACTACGAGGCACTTGGGTGAAGACGTGAGCTGAATTGAAGATAAAAGTACTCGATCGAGCTATCCCTTGGTCGATCGAGTGGTTTCTTGACCCGATGCTCGATCGAGCTATCCCTTAGTCGATCGAGTAAGTCGCACATGACCAAGTCCTCGATCGAGTAAGAAGTTGGTCGATCGAGGGACTTCACGAGATGTTGGTCGATCGAGTGGTTTAATCCACTCGATCGAGTGGTTTTCACGGGAATGGGCTTTAATCAGTCCAAGTTTTAATTATTTCCGCACAAACTCGCTGTGGTTTGGCTATTTAACCTATGATTTACTAGGTTATTAGGCATTCTTTTTACTATCTCTTTTACTATCTTCCATACCAAAAACCCTTAGTACGTAGCTTTGCCTTCATCATTACTTTTATTTTCGGATTATTGGTTGCTCGGATTCGATGTTCTTTACGCCGGATTCGCTCGTTTGTAATCTTTCCTTTCTCTTTATTATTAATAATCACTTGTTGCTTTTATTTCTTGTTTATGTTATCATTCTTCTTTGCCCTAATTTCCGTTATTGCATTCTATTATTATTTCATTATGACTTCTGCTGAAATTTATTTGTCATTAGATTAATTACGAACATGAGTAGCTAAACCCCTTTCATGTTGGGATTAGGGAATCTGCGATAGGAAAATGACGATGTAGTGAATGAATTAGATGAACTGATAAGAGACTCTGTCACTATAGCAATTTAACTGTAATTCCCGACCTAGTTGAGTGCACGCTTCTATGTCACCCATTAAACTGGCTACAATTAATCTTGGATCGAAAGATTGGACTAAATAGGCCTGCTATAAACAGTAGACTGCCCTAATGAGGACGAAAGTTAAGTTAGTGGTATTTTAGGGTAGGAAGTGGACCGGAAGGACCTTCTAACATCCGTCTCATATTAGTTCGTCTGAGTCATTTACTGCTAAGTTGTTGGACTACCGTAGTGAACCGAAATCCCGACATGTCCCTCTCTTCTTGATAGTTTAATCGTATTTTATTGCTTATTTGCTCTTCACCTTATTTCTCTTCCCTTCAACCTTCGTAGTTTAGAATTAAATTTAATCAAACCCCCCTCAATTGTTACCATAGGATTAGAATAGACAGCTATAATTACATTTCCTCCCTGTGGATTCGATACTCGACTGCCTCTGCTACATTTTAGTTGAGACCGTTAGGTTTTATCTTTGATAGGGTTGCGATAGCCGTGTCATCTGTGTCCCCTAGATTTATGATGAAAGTAGATTTAAAGAAAGCCTATGATTCTGTTAGCTGGAGCTTTCTTGAGCAGATGTTGAAGGCTTTAAAATTTCCACTGCAATTTATTCATTTAATCATGGAGTGTGTTACTACTGCTTCATATTCTTTGGTTTTGAATGGTGAGATGTTTAGGCACTTTAATGGGGCAAAAGGGTTAAGGCAAGGTGACCCTCTTTCCCCTCTCTTATTCACCATTGCCATGGAGTATTTGAGTAGAATTCTGGCTTACACTACTGAAAACATGTCATTCAAATATCATCCTATGTGTAGTCCACTCCATTTATCACACCTCATGTTTGCTGATGACCTCCTGCTTTTTTGCAAAGGGGAGGTTTCTTCTATTATGGTGTTACTAAGATCTTTTGCCACATTCTCTGTTGCATCTGGTCTCCAAATGAATTCCTCTAAGTCTGATGCATACTTTAATGGAGTTCAGAGCTGGGTTAAAAATGATATTTTACAGGTTTCTGGGTTCGGTGAAGGGCAATTGCCTTTTAAGTACTTGGGGATACCTATTACTTGTGGGAGAATGCTTAAGGCAGACTGTCAGGTGTTGGTAGAAAAGTTGATTCAAAAAATTAGGAGTTTTGGGACTAAAAAACTTTCTTATGCTGGTAGATTGGTTTTAGTCAACTCTGTCCTTACTGCCATTTATAGTTATTGGATCAATATTTTTATCATTCCTAAAAGGGTACTCAATAGAATTAATTCCATTTGTAGGAATTACTTATGGGATGGGAATGTGGATTATATTAGACTTCCAATGGTTAGTTGGGAGAGAGTTTGTGCTCCTAAATCTGAAGGACGTCTGGGAATTAGAGACAGTTATTCCTGGAATGTGGCAGCAATTGGGAAGCTTGTTTGGTGGGTTTATTGTAGCCCTGATAGACTTTGGGTGAAGTGGGTGAATCAGGTGTATATAAAAGGTGGTCTATGGCCTAATTATCAACCCTGTGGTGATATCAGCTGGGGTTGGAAGCAGGTCTGTAGAGCTCGAGATCATTTGGCTCATAGTTACTTGGATGGACAGTGGATCATGGATCCTAAGGGCTATACTATGGGTAGTGGCTATGATATGCTGAGACAAAAATTCCAGCTTGTGTCATGGCACAAAATTATTTGGCATCAGGTTTGTATACTTAAGCATAAGGTTATCTGCTGGATGATTGCTAGGAGAGCTTTGATGCTTAAGGAAAGATTATTCTCCTTGGGTATTGCTCCTGATGATAGCTGTCTGTTATGTGGACAGGACACTGAGAGTTATGAGCACTTATTTCAGTCTTGTGTATATAGCAGGCAGGTTATAGATGAGTTGGCTAGACTGTGTCAGGTGGTTATCCCTCAGTCTGATCTGTTGGAATGGATTGAGGGCTATCATTGTTCGCAGCTGAAGAAAAGGGTGCTAATGTGTGCTGTGCTGGCAGTATACTATCATCTCTGGCTTCAAAGGAATAGGGCTCGGGTTGATGGGGTGCTGCTGAGACCTGCAGTTTTGTGTGCCCAGATTATGCGTGAGATTAGGCTACATCTTGCTACAAGGATAACTATCCCTCCTGATGGGATTGATGGTGTAGTGTTTTAATTTTGACTTGTGTTATGTCCTCTCCTTTATGAGGAGAGGAGTGAAAATGTATTATGTTTAAAAATGTTGTAGCTTGTAATAGCTGTTTCGTGCTTAATGGAAACTTACGTTTCATCAAAAAAAAAAAAAAAAAAAAAAAAAAAAAAAAAAAAAAACCTTAGTATCCATTATAAAAAACACCCTAACAAATAAATACTCCATATATACCGTGCATTGCGCGAAATCTATACTAGTTAAACGACTATATGAAGACGGAATATGTGTACATATTTACTAATGAGTTTGTGTGACGGGGCGTTTTTGGGCTGAGGTTGTTTGTATGATTCTTGGAAGTTGGCTCTGTTTTTTGTTACTGCTATAGAGTTTGTGTTTATCCTTAAGATACAATAGCAATGCTTGACCTTAGATCAGCTCATTTACACCTTTGTTTCACAAATTCAATTGTGTTGGTCTTTCATAGCACTACGTACCCGAGAGAAGACATTGTACTTTACAATCACACCCACACACACACACACCGTAATTTGAGCGGAGGGTGGGTTTTAAAGAGGTTATTGTATCGAACATTACAGTCTCGGTATTCCTCAAATCACCAACATAACCCCCAACACCGTTTGCACATTACAGATAAAGTTGCACAAGGATCTTTCTTACTATACAAAAACAGGGCCTTCTCCCAATAACTGACCAAACAGAAGAACAATGACAGTTCAGCTTCTCAAGAAGCATCTCTTTATGTTTCCGGTTTTATACAGTTTCATCTACGATGAGTTAGGATAATAATGTCAAGTGTAGTCATAGGAAGATAATGACAACCATCTGTATAAACCTTTCATACTTTGTCATCATGGAACCACCACCTGGTCTCCTTCGGCGACCTTCCATTTCGGCAGTTCTTTACATAGCGGTCATTATCTTCAGGCCTTTCCTGCATTCACCGTCAAATGTAGTATTAGTGCTTGCAGTGAAAGGAGAAGAGCTAAGATAGCCAATACAAGGAAAAAAAATTTCATTTATTTACTGAGGCAGAAATTAATTGCGAGTAAGATAGATGATGGAACTTGGGCTAGGGATTTGTCTTCAATTAATTCACACTTTTTAAAGTCATGAGGCTAATCAGTATAACTATGTTGGAAAGAAAGGATCGTCAAGTCCAGGACTGAGAAGAGTCGTGAACTTTTGAATATGGCAGTGAAAGAACAGGTTTGGAGGTGTTCAGCATCACAAAGCAAGTTCAAAGGGTTGATCATAGCAAGTTTTCTTTATCAAAGCATTAGAAACGAACTGAAGATGGGAATATCATGTTTATACAATCAATATGAAACTCCTATTATCTTAAGACTTCAATCAACCTATTCCAAGTCAGGTCTTTTGTTTATATTATACTCGTTACTCGTACATTATTTTAGTGATGTTTGTACAAAAACACAATAGCTATAAGATATTGCTATCATTGATCTTTCAGTTATTCAGTTCAGGGAACTGCTGACATGGGAAATATTTGCTAAAGAAGCAGCAAAACAACTAACCTTCACTGTCGAGCTTGAGAGCATTGAGAGAATGCTGATGCAGATAGAGCTCACCGTCATAGCAGGGGACCATGAGTCGTACAGGATATCTGCAACGAATAGTCAATTAGCCAACACAGTCAAGAGACATAAAGTCATGGTTCACAGATATATGTTAAGTGCTCAAATAGCAGACACAGTCAAGACAGAAAGTCTTGGTTAATAGATACGAGTATATGTTAATATCATATTATCACCTGCTCACAACAACGGCAACAACACTCTAGTGCATCAAGTCTCATGTACGCAGCCTTAACTCTACATTAGCACGGAACAACCCAAAATGAAAATTGTGTCTAAAACTGCATCGGCGGGCAGCCATAGTGATCAATTTGCCTTATTCCATCATAATCCAGAAACCAAGTCTTTGGCTCCATTAGAACCCAAGAAAATTACTCATCTCAGGCTATATAATTAATGCTACAATGTATATGAGAATCATCTATGAGATCTTGATCAGAACCTACATCTTCAACAAAATGCAGTTCTAAGACATATATGCAAATAAATAAAAGGCAATCAACTATTCAACTCCCTAATTCCAAAATCAATTCTCTTATAGACTCTTATATACTCCCTCCATTCTACTTACTTTATTGTACTCTTTTCTCCAAAATTTATTCCAAATTAATTGTCTCCTTTCTAAATTTGGTATGCTAAATGGATGGAGTATCACTATTACCCCTAATCTCCAAAATATATGCTTCCAAGAAAGAGAGCTACTGACCACCACCACTCTTCTTCTTCAACAACTAACTCTTGTGTTAAGAAATGTCACATTCAAGGAGCCGATAACAACTACAACAGCAGCAACAGCAACAAACAAGTTTCTATTATAATGGCAATGCCTGATATAGACGAGGATCTGCACAGCAGGCAGCTGGCTGTCTATGGTCGTGATACAATGAGACGTCTTTTTGCCTCTAAGGTTCTCGTCTCTGGTTTCCAAGGCCTTGATGCTGAAATCGGTACTCTTTCTATTCAAACCCAACGCCTTTCTAGCTGCATATGCCACCCAACTCCATCCATCACAAACTTTTCTATCAAAATGACATTGTCCCCATTTTTCTTAATTAAATTGGTAGAGTTGTAATTTTACCCATATTTCTTAAATCCTTCCCAAAATGGAATAAAAATGGAATGGAGGTAGTAGCTCAAAATACAAAACAATATTCACCCAAATAATGATGATTGACCTAATGGCCACCATACAAATGCATCTGCTCAACAAATAAATGCGAAAAGACAGCTAAAAATATCCATTTATTAGGTCAACACCCACAAACAAACAGATTCAAGTGATCTACAATGGCGTTATGAAAAGATATGGAAGAATAAAGCCTTTCAGACAATATAGGTATTTGGCATGTAACACCATAAGGCATAAGGCATAAGGCATAGAATTCAGTATTACCAACAATAATGTTGGCCGATCAGAGGCATTTTCAGCACGGAATGACAACCAATAAGTATCAGACTGTCAGTTCAATCAAAATTATCACAATCAACAACAGCGGAGGGGAACTGCGGGATTATTATCGCATAATAACCAGTACTTAAACAGCCAAGTCACACCAACAAGCATCAGCAAGACAGCAACTAGAAAGCAAAGAGTATATCTATCACTAAACCCTACACTCAAAGCAAATTGAAAGGGCAGACTCAAATGAGACAGTTGTACACAGACTACACACAATGATTTCATTTCATGTTATATACCCCAATTATAACCCAGTTAATAGCTTGGTTGCACACAAACGGTCTCAAAAAAAGACATGGAAAATCCAGAAACAAATTAACAACACATCTTTTAGAGAAAATCATTACCTAAACATATATGGCCATTGCAATATATATGAGGATGCATTGGTGCCGGTGGTGAAAATATCACCTGTCCCAACACAAGAAAACCCACTCAATCCCAACAATCCATCATCATGTAAGGTGATCATCAGTAACAGAAAATAACAATAACAATGCTTTTTTTCCCTAAATGGAGTAGCTAACACATGCTCCCTCCGTCCCAAACATTTGTTTACCTTTGATTAAAACACCCCTCGCAAACAATCAAAAAGGTAAACAAATACTTTGGCCGGAGGGAGTATATGCTTAAAAAAGGTCAAGAAAAAGGACCTGAGGAGCTTCCATAGGATAATGTTCAGGGAAATCAACTTGAAGTTGATATTTCTCATTTTCATACAAAGTTCCTGGTGCTCCATTAACTTCAATTACCCACCTAATTTTTCAACATATAATCACAAAATAAAAATTACCCATCATAGTTTAACCCTCAATTAATCATTCAAAACCCTAAAGATTGAAACTTCACATGAAATCTGAAAATTTTAATTAAAACAATAAAAAAAAAAAAACCTTTGAAGATTATCAGTAACATTATGTTTAAAACCAACAGGGGGATTCATTTGCCACTCCATAAGCTCCTTTTGCAGTCGATTGCAAGCGATTTTGCTAAGTGCCTTTAGATTTACACAGCCCACATACAAAATTAATCAAAATTCAGAAAATTAAATGAAAAGATTGAAACTTTATGATCAAGAACTGAAATTAAAAGGGTAAACAATTAAGGTAAAGGGAAGAGCAAGAAAAGAGTACCTTGCGAGAGGCAGCGGAAGAGGAGGAGGTCATCTTTGGTTGCTTGGTGTAAAAATGTGACTTGTGACCTGTGACCTGTGACCTGTGACCTGTGACCTGTGACTTGTGAGACAAGGTGTAGAAAAATGGAGACAGATGGATAACATATAGGCAAACCAAATGTTCTATATTCGAGAAATTACATTAAATAAATCAATATAGGGTTTTTCTATCTATGCCCAATAGGCATAGGATAAGAAATCCAAAATAGAAAGAATTAGGTGCTGTTTGGCGAAGCTTAAAAAGTTCTTTTGTAATTGAAAAAGTAGTAGCTTGGCCAAACATGGTAAATTAGAGAGTTTTAAAAGTACTTTTGAGAAGTCAAAAACTGATTATTCACCCCCAAAAGGAGAAGTAGATATTTAGTACTTCTACTTCTACTTTTTACATAAAGAATCAAATAAGCAAACAAAAGTTGTATTAAAGTAGTTGGGCCAAACATATAAATTTTGTGAGAAACCGCTTTTACAAAAGTATGGCCAAACAACTAAAACTTTTCCGAAAAGTAACTTGTGCATAAACTCCTTTTGAAAAGGAAAAGTCATTTTCCATAAGCAAAGCCAAACAACACCTTAATGATGTTTTTATTGGAAATTGCAATATCCTATCACTTTATAAGAAAAACATCATTAATGCTTTTCATTTTGGGTTTCTTATCATACGCCTAGTGGGCATAGGATAGAAAAACCGATCAATATATCTATTCCTGGATTACGCGTACAATTTTTAGCTTGGTCCATTATTCTTATTCTACGGCCGAGAAAAAGAATTACGCATTTGAGATAGTACCTCAAATCTTGTAATTTTTTGAGCATATACACATTTTTTCTGAGCATATTACCATTTATAAATATAGTTTTTGAGCAATATTATATTTTTTTTAGTATAATGTTTTAGTAAATGTGCTCAAAAACTTTATACTAAAGTAGAACTAAAAAACTTTAAAATAAAACTCAAAAAATAAACAATAAGAGGTACTACCTCAGATGTATAATCTATGGACTGGAAATAAGATTATGGTGTCAAACGAAGAGAAGAGATAACCATATATTATTCCATTATTAAGGGTATATATACAAATATAATGAGGTTAGAGTTTCTATAAGATAATACACTCTAGAATATTCTAAGATATGGACATTCATATAATATTATATTATACTATAATATTTCATAACACTCCTCCTTGGATGTCTGTGATCCCCCGTGTAAACATCAACGTAATACCAGTAAAAATAAAGCGGAATTTAGGAAAATTTTGAAACTTTTTAAAGTTTAATGACAAGACGATAATGGGTGAGTTTAAGCAATCCTACTAAATAGACTACTAATCCAGGGTGCTCGCTAGCTCGCACGTCTAAACCTCACACATGCAATCTTCACAAACATGTCATTCATGTAAACATGAAAGCCAAAGTCAGTGGGAAGTAACTCAAGGTTCTCCCAGCCACAATATGTCAAAACACACATAACAAGGAACTCAAATATGTACATCATATAAGGCAATACAAATGACATGAACATCAAAAGATCTATAATTAAACATGTCAATTAAATGAAAGGGAAATAAGATAGATCAATATTACCATATTAAAGACTCAACTATTCATAGGCATAAGTAGATAAGATAAGAAAACAAATAAGAATATAGGCATGATCACTTAATCACGAGCTCAAATTCTAATGAAATATGACAAATGTAAATTATCCAAATCATGCAAGACCTTCACTACTCAATCCATATAATTCCCCTGGTAGGACGACAATAATGATCACAATGACTCAGTCCTAATCTAAATCTGGCCAGACTCTCGGGACAGAACGGTTCCCGATTCGACATGCCGCAGAACGGTTCGCATCCAAGACTCGATCGACAGAACGGAAGTCGATTACCCACATTCGGCAGATCAACACGAAAGGGGCGGAAGAATGAGATAACCCAATACTTGGCAGAACGGCACAAGTAGGGCGTTTTCACAAGAATACGACTCAACCAAATAAATATTCAAAATGGCATGATTCAATTTGGAAAGGGAAGAATAAATGTAATGAGCAAATAAACATCCAAGTAAGATATGATCATGCCAAATTATACTCATAAACATGAATAAGTAACTCATTTCTCAAATACTTGTCACTTGAATAAAAATGTAAATAAATGGAAATAGACCATTTGTATTAAGCAAGGTAAGAATTGAATTATAAATGACCCAAATGCAAGATAAATCATTTATTACTTACAAATCATGGATAAATAGATTGAACTCATGTTATAATGAAAACATATCATTTCATATAACCATGGCATAATTAAGTAATAAATTCCACCTTCATGGTTCATGTGAGAAAAATATATAAATGAACGATAATTAATGAATTACGTTATATAAAACACGAGACGGAATTTAAATAATTCAAACAATCCAAATTGCGCCAAAGCAAATCTTCTACACGACTCTAAGGGGGCGTTTTGGGGCAGCCTTACACGACTCACTATCACCCACAACCACCATTAGACCACCCCACCCAAGCCACCACGGTTAGGGCAGCCTAGGCACGGCCAAGGGTGGTGATTATGTCAGCTAAAGGGGGAGGAAAAGGTGGCTGGAAAACAGGGGAAGAAAGGCGTGAAAGCAAGCATAAAAAAAGTAGCTTAGCAACTCATCGCGAGACCATCTTAAGACGGATTTTTAAGCATGATACAAGACGAAAATTAACCATACAAATGACCCATATCATACTTGGATATTGTGACAACCCGTATATTTTGAATCATCGTAATATTTTGTTCTTATTATTTATTTGAAAAGGAAAAGAAAAATATTTATTATTTTAATTTATTATTTTTGTAGATCGGATGTCAAACTTGGTTTTTTGTGCATTGAATATATAGCTATTAGCTTCTCCTAGTCCAAAGTATAAAACCAAAGTATAAAACCTCTCTTATAATCTACCCATCACATAAACCTCAAAAAAAAAAAAAAAAAGACGTCAGAACCCTCTTATTGACAATTAGCAGTCATCCCTAGAGCTGGCAAAAGCTGACCCGACCCGACCCGCCCGAAACCCGACTCGACACAACCCGAAAATTGGGTGAACCGAAACCGAACTGACCCGACCCAAACCGACCCGATAACCGATAGCAGCCTTATTTTTTCCAACCTGAACCGACCCGACCCGATCTGTGACCCGATATTTTCTCAACCCGATAGATGACCCGATAATGAACTAGCTTAATAATGGTTTAAATAACACCAAATTGACATTCATCTTAATTATTTTAACTTAAAACTACAATTAATACACCTACCCATTATTTAAACATAAAATAACCATTTAAAACTAAATATATAAGATAAAATATATGATGATAACCTGACCCATTAATGACCCGACCCGACTTGCCACTCGTTGATGACCCGACCCGAAGATGACCCGACATGAACCGAACCGACTCGAACCCGTCAATGACCCGACATAACCCGAAACCGATATGACCCGACCCGCCTTGACCCGAGTGACCCGATTGCCACCTCTAGTCATCCCTATCATTGTCATCGCTTTATCTTAACTACCCAAAGTCCTTTCATCTCGTCTGATTTGGATCTCTAAAGATCTCTCTATTTTCTTTGCGGGCTTAAATTGATTTCTTGATGAGTCTTACCTCCTTGGCAATCATGTGCCTTTTCTCGTTTGATTGTCTATCAACTTTCCTATATGGTTTTCGAGCTATTTGTCTTGCCCTCCAATAAGGTAACACGATTCTACCGATTCTAATAATCTTATTATTGTTCGAGGTTGTATGTATATATGTTAATTGCTTTGATTATTGGGGTTTATGTGTTTCATTGATATCACTACTGATTGTTGTTAACTTGTTTAGTACTATATTCTTTTTTCGTTATTCAATATTAAGGAGAGTTGGGATTAATTTCGTTAATGGGAAATTTGGTGGGGCGTGAAAAGCTAGAAAATAAGATGGTAAGAATTGTTGGGTTATTTGAGTAATGAGTTAAGGGAATCAAGCATCTTACTAAAGGGAGGACAATTTGGTCTGTATATTGATATGGTGGGTAATAGGGGTTCATGAGCAATGACCGTAGCATATTGAATGCCTCATAATATTTTGTTTTCGCCAAGATTCTGTACATGGAAAAGCTTTGTGATATTTTTGATGTTGGCTATTAATTTGGATTGTTTAATATTGCGGATGATTTTGATACTGTATTTTATTTATCGTTTCCTTTGTCCTTGACTCGTGGGTGAGTAGCTTAGAGTTTTACTCTAAGTGGTGAGCACGTTTTTTTGAACCTTTGACAATATCGATATTCAAAATTGAGATGGAAATTGGTTACTGGTATTGAGTTATGAGTTATGAGTTATGGGGGCTTTGAGCCGAGTTATTTTTACGGTCCAGTGCGGCCTTGATTATTGAGTTATTTGAGTTTGAAATCGATATTTAGATGGAAGTATTGTTTTGCGGTTTTATTCCGCCGGTTCACTCACCTCTTGTCCTTGGCTTAGGTTCAACGGTGAGAAAGTGTATTGTAATATGGAAATAATACGGAGTAGGTTCGAGCTTGAGAAGATGAAATTAGTTTATGGGGAGTGTTTTTATTATTCTGGTTGTTTATTTTTATTTTTATATGTCTGTGTTTCCACGCCATGACCAAAACTAAGCTGCTTATATTGAGGTATTATCTGTTACTCAGCTCCCCGGCTGACGTGTTTTCTCCCTTTTGGGCTACTCGTCATGGGGGTAGTTCCTTTCTATCTTCTGGTTTATTTTCAGGTCACTTCCGCTGCAGTTCAAAAGAATTTAATTTCAAGACAAAGATTATTTAAAATATTTGTAAAAGTTTTAGTTCATTTTGTATATTTTATTTTAAGAGACATTTTGTAAGAAAAACTTTGTATATTAATTATAATATCTCTGTATTTCAGCGAGTTTTATATGTAAAAGTTAGTTTTAATTTATCCGAAAATCAGGGGTGTTACAATTGGTATCAGAGAGGGTTCTTTCTTGGTTAGGTGTTGAGATCGTCATATCTTAGCACCGCTCATTTTCACGTTTAAATTTTTTCTTATTATTAGAAACACACAAAAGAAAAATGCTTTTAATTTTTAAGTTCGAGGACGAACTTTATTTTTAAGGAGGGTGGATTATAATACCACTCAAATTTTATAGTATCATTGTTTTCTAAACTCGGACTTCGGGACGACGTTCTTTTTAAGGGGAGAATATTGTAATACCTCTCAATTTGTCAAAACTATTTTATTGTTTTCTTAACTCGAACTTCGAGAGCGAAGTTCCTTTTAAGGAGGAAAGATTGTGACAACCCGTATATTTTGAATCATCGTAATATTTTGTTCTTATTATTTATTTGAAAAGGAAAATAAAAATATTTATTATTTTAATTTAGTATTTTTGTAGACCGGATGTCAAACTTGGTTTTTTGTGCATTGAATATATAGCTATTAGCTTCTGCTAGTCCAAAGTATAAAACCTCTCTTATAATCTACCCATCACATAAACCTAAAAAAAAAAAAAAAAAAGACGTCAAAACCCTCTTATTGACAATTAGCAGTCATCCCTATCATTGCCATCGCTTTATCTTAAATACCCAAAGTCCTTTCATCTCGTCTGATTTGGATCTCTAAAGATCTCTCTATTTTCTTTGTGTGCTTAAATTGATTTCTTGCTGAGTCTTACCTCCTTGGCAATCATTTGCCTTTTCTCGTTTTATTGTCTATCAACTTTCTATACGGTTTTCGAGCTATTTGTCTTGCCCTCCGATAAGGTAACACGATTCTACCGATCCTAATAATCTTATTATTGTTCGAGGTTGTATGTATATATGTTAATTGCTTTGATTATTGGGGTTTATGTGTTTCATTGATATCACTACTGATTGTTGTTAACTTGTTTAGTACTATATTCTTTTTTCGTTATTCAATATAAGGAGAGTTGGGATTAATTTCGTTAATGGGAAATTTGGTGGGGCGTGAAAAGCTAGAAAATAAGATGGTAAGAATTGTTGGGTTATTTGAGTAATGAGTTAAGGGAATCAAGCATCTTACTAAAGGAGGACAATTTGGTCTATATATTGATATGGTGGGTAATAGGGGTTCATGAGCAATGACCGTAGCATATTGAATGCCTCGTAATATTTTGTTTTCGCCAAGATTCTGTACATGGAAAAGCTTTGTGATATTTTTGATGTTGGCTATTAATTTGGATTGTTTAATATTACGGATGATTTTGATACTGTATTTTATTTATCGTTTCCTTTGTCCTTGATTAGTGGGTGAGTAGCTTAGAGTTTTACTCTAAGTGGTGAGCACGTTTTTTTGAACCTTTGACAATATCGATATTGAAATTGAGATGGAAAGTGGTTACTGGTATTGAGTTATGAGTTATGAGTTATGGGGGCTTTGAGCCGAGTTATTTTTACGGTCCAGTGCGACCTTGATTATTGAGTTATTTGAGTTTGAAATCGATATTGAGATAGAAGTATTGTTTTGCGGTTTTATTCCGCCGGTTCACTCACCCCTTGTCCTTGGCTTAGGTTCAACGATGAGAATACGGTATCTGGTTACAATGGAGTATTATATATGAGACAGAGTAATGAGTGAGACGGAATAGTGAGTTAAGATATGGTTAGTTAATTATGGTGGTGAGAAAGTGTATTGTAATATGGAAATAAGACGGAGTAGGTTCGAGCTTGAGAAGATGAGATTAGTTTATGGGAGTGTTTTTATTATTCTTGTTGTTTATTTTTATTTTTATATGTCTGTGTTTCCACGCCATGACCAAAACTAAGCTGCTTATATTGAGTTATTATCTGTTACTCAGCTCCCCGGCTGACGCTTTTTCTCCCTTTTGGGCTACTCGTCATGGGGGTAGTTCCTTTCTATCTTCTGGTTTATTTTCAGTCACTCCCGCTGCAGTTCAAACGAATTTAATTTCAGGACAATATTTATTTAAAGTATTTGTAAAGTTTTAGTTCATTTTGTATATTTTATTTTAAGAGACATTTTGTAAGAAAAACTTTGTATATTAATTATAATATCTTTGTATTTCAGCGAGTTTTATATGTAAAAGTTAGTTTTAATTTAGCCGAAAATCAGGGGTGTTACATATATACACTTGAGACGGAAGTAAACAAATTGTCTCAAATGCAAGCTAGAAACCCGTCTAAAAACAGCCCCAAACATGGCTAGACATAACCCCTTATTCGACAAAAACCACATGTTGAACCTGTCTTAAGACGAGTTTTTAAGCATACAAAGAGATGAAATATTTCCCATACAAACGACCCAATTCATACATGGATATGCACTTGAGACGCAAATAAGAAAGTTGGCTCGAACCACCAACCAAACATTGACCAAAAACCGTGTATAAGACCGTCTCACAACCCCATTTTCACGTTTTTGAGCACCCCCTTTTGAGCTATATTTCGACCCCCATTAAGACAAGGTTTAAGACGGAATTTAACACGATAAATTCATGCATACAAGTGTTCCAATCTCGCCCAAACAACCCACCATATTACCGAGTAAACACGGTCCAAAAACTAGCACAAGTTGTGACGGAATTTCACATATAAAACACAAGGCACTAAAATACTTCAAGCAAGCCTATAAATCGAGTATTATTCCGATACATTCAACCATTCAAGTGAGAAAAGCTAAAGAACCAATCTTTAACATACAAAGGCATGAAAAACGACATATAAGGGCGAAATTTGACATATTTGTCGAGTAACCTATTCATCGTTACCTCGAAAGCTCTCTAATCTTCAAGTGAGTGGTCCACAATGTAAGAGTCTCCCTCCGGCTCTTCAAATTCTTCACCTAGAAGCAACAAAACGAGTTGTTTAAGACAAAAACCGAGTTGTCTTTAAGATGACATTTTTCGAAACCTCCACAAGAGTGCAACTTTCTTACCTAGAAAGATGAAGGATGGAAAGGGGAAGAGAATGGCGCAAGAATTAGCTAAAACAGTCGAGAAACGGAAGAGAAATCTAGGTTTGAAGGTGGTAGTTTGGAGCTTCCACGGAGTTGTATTGTTTGGACGACGGGTGAAGAAGCAACAAACAAAAAAAATGAAATTGTATGAGTGTGTGTGAGTGGAAGAGCGTAATAAAATAATAAGAGTAGGTGGAGTGTTGTCGATTTGTGGTTGGTCCGAATTTAACCAAGACTTAAAAGAGAAAAGTGACGGTCTTTTACTAGACGGAATTACGTCTCAAGTCTACTATAACTCAAGACGGAAATTATTATTATTATTATCATTATTATTACTATCCGACTAATATATTTATATAAATTAAGGTTAAAAATATAATTAATTATATTAAGCAACATATTTATAAAAACGGATGTAAAATATAAATAAAATAATAAAATGGCTAATTAAATTATAAATGCCAAAACGGAAAATTCGTGGGTGTTACAATGTCCATCATTGAAGAAGATGTCTCGTTAAAAACCTTCCTACAAAATCCCGTGGGAAAAACGCTAGTGAAGGAAAAAGAGTACACTAATCTTCAAATACGCATAACAAGCTGCCTCATTAAAACTTTTCAAGGGAAAACCCAGTGGGACAAAACCATGGCTAAGGAAAAAGAGTACAGCGCGTGCTACTTCCCTCGATGATTACATAACTTGATAAATCTTGAAATGATCCATAATTTGACATAACTTCTCGATCATTGAAGTAGTACCCATTGTGGTTAATAAATTTGAATCTTTGATAAATAGTAATCCATGACAGCTTCGATATCATATTTCTTTGAGAACTCACAGTCTGAATATAATCATTTCACAATAACTCTTGGATCTTCATTTTAAAATAATACTTCCGTAATAGTGATATAGTTTCTCCTCAATAAACGACATAACATTATATGTCTAAAACAATTGCCATCTCAACAATCACGATGACATGACTATAGCGTAATAATGTTCTTATAGTGCTACCTCATTAAAAACCTTACTAGAGTCGAAGGGAAAAAGAGTGTAGCTTTCATTCCTGAATTCATGGTCTTGAAGAGAATCAATCCGATCATTATTGAATAATTCATCCAATACCTTTGAGCGATTATCTTTACTAAACCATTTTTGTATGGATTGACATTTTTCATCGTAGATTTTCACTACATTATTCTAATCGTTATGGTAAGACTGGACCATAAACTAATTTCACATGTTTAGCAAAAAGCTCATTCAAATCTAAATTCCAATATGCTCAAACTTCAAGTTGAGACAATAACTTTTCAAATAAACTCTATATGAGTTTTTGATGTTCTATTTTGGAACTAATCACGATATCTTTAAATCGTATTGTAGAGGTTTATATATTTCATTAAGAGTTTTCAATAACTTAATTGATCAACCATTAACAATTTATGATCATTTATAAGAGGCTCCTACAGGGAGTTATTCTCAAAGAAGTAGATCATAATATATTTCTCCTTTCTAACATTATCCATTCAAAATTATATTATGAAACATGTGCATGCATATGATATGAAACTAAGTTCTAAATAACATATTCTAACAAATATGCAATAATAATAATGTAAATATTAAAACTAATATGCAATGATGAACTTACTCTCTATATGCACATGATGATGACTCAAAATGCAAACTGTACAGTTTTCATTTCCAATATTCATAATTTGGATTGACTTCAGGTAAATAACTGGACTTCTAGTCTATGAGCTCATTTATAATCATTGATTATATGTCGAAAATAGAAACGGACTTATATAAGATCCCCATTATCGAGTCCATAAAATATCGAGCACAAATGTATGTAGATTCCATAAATATATCGATATAATTTCATCGTCTCTAGATGATATCAGTACTTTTCAATAATGACATCTAAATCTTAATATATGTGATACCATTATATTCATCTAGGCCATCTATTATCTTTCAGATATCGTGTTACTTCAAGAACACATTCAAATATAGCAATTATATTTCATACTAACTGCTTGAACTTGCTATTTCATATTTATTTCATTTTTAAACTGGAACCGTCAAGTCATATTGACTTTTCTTATAATACACTTCAAGTGTATATACTTGTATTAATCTGGTAAAACATATGGTTATATCAAATTCAAAACACCTCTACTCAATGAATTTGTATAACCTTCTCTGAACTTTTGGTTCAATATGGGATCAATTTTGTTTTTACCAGCTTTAACTCACTTTCCTGCCCCTAAAGTGGTAAAAACTATAACCAATGTATAGTCTAAATATTTATCATAACCATCGTAGATCTCAATTTCCCATATCATCGATGAGAATTTATATGAGCATCTTTGTACAATAACAAAATATTTCTGGAAGAAATGTATAATGCAGTTGGATTTTTAATGTGCTGATTTACAATGCCCAATTTAAGAGATCAACGATTTTATATAAAAATCTGAATATGATTTTTAATCATGGGAACTACTCAGAAAAATCATTATGTGACTACAAGTCACACAATAAAGTGTCAATTCATACACGAATATCTAAGTTCTTTATTGAATATCAAGTAGTTTAGATCTCCAACATCATATATACTCAACCACAGTGTAGTGTCTTGCCTTAAATAAAATTTCTACACGAGAGAATTTCAGCACTTATCTTTTCTTGAAGATAAACTCAAGGTTTATCAAAACAGGTATAGTAAGAACTCGGATGGCTTTAATTTGTCACATCTGAATCATTTCATGTCAACTTTCTTAGTTTGCCAAAATTACACGACAATCTTTAATAAGAATTGGATGTATCTCAATAATTCCGCTTATCACATGCCATAGTTTAATTGACTATATTCATTATGCTAATCATCTAGCAATACTTGTATCAGTAAATTTCATTAAAATTTTATATCCGGCCATGAAGAATTAAGAACGATAAACACCTAAGAGGGGGAGGGGATGAATTAGGTGTAGCTTTTAAAAAATTTATCCTTAACTAGGTTAATTAATTAACTTAAGCAAGGAAAATTGAAGTACAAAACTTGAGAAACTTAATTGAATGTAAGTTCACAAGAAGGTACAGCAGTTCTATGTCACAGTATATGTGACTATAACACAGAACTTGATTAGGTACATGCGAGAAATAGCAAAGAGGAAGAACGTAAAAGTAAATGAACAAACAAACGACATTTTAAAAAATTGGTTCAGCCTCTACTCCGAGGCCTACGTCCAACCGTTATTTTATTGCTTGTTTAGAAATTTACTCAAACTTACTAAACCCCTTACAATGAAAATAACTCGCGAACCTACTCCGGTTGCACTCAAACTTAAAGTTACTCCGCTTCAAGAGTTTATGGGTTCTATCTCAAGGTGTTACAGAATATTGAATCTCAAAAGTTCACTAAATGAACATGGAGCTCACAATTAAGATCTAACACGAGAATTATGGAACAAACTCATTATGTCACAATACAGTGAATTGATACTTGGAGGTTTTAAAGCTTTTTCGAAAACAAATGAAGACTTTAAAATATGAAAAACGTTTTGCAAACACTTGAAGAACAAAGCTTTAAATGCACAAATGATTTTCAATGTTTTACAATAAATGCTTTGAAAGTCTTGAGAAATAAATGAGACTAAGACACTCTATTTATAGTGGATTTAGTCTTAGGTAAGTACAACATGGAAAAATTAAATCCAATATAAAAATAGTAGTCTAGAGTGATGGTAAGTGTTAGACTATAGGCGTGGGGCTTAAGAAATCAGAAAACTTAAGCTACTACACTCAACATGTGACCTTTTACCAAAATGGCAAAAAACTTTTCTTACTTTAGAAGTTTGACAAGTCTTTCTTACCATTTTAGTAAAAGATGTTTGCACAAATCTAGAGAGTTAGTCAAGTGGATTTGTGACTCCAAAATTTCAGATTGTTTTCAAGCTTTTGAAAATTCAAATGTTTAAGGTTTGAAGTTTGCAAAGTTTTAACACTTAAAACATTTTGTCGAAAGACCTCCTCCATACGGTAGTACCAGAAACCCTAGTACAACGTACTGTTGCATGGTTTTGCCATAACTTGACCTAAATGAGAATGTTACACTTACTCTTACATTTTTCGACTAACGCTTAGAGAATATCATTGTCTTGACTTTCTTGATTATCTTGATCATCTTGAATCATCGTTGAAATTTCATTTGATTGCTTCAATCACTAATCATTCAACTAAAAGCAAACAATCAAATAACAAGGGGGACTTGGCATCATCAACTTAATGTGTTCTAACAAATCCCCCCTTTGATGATGACAAGTCCAAACATGTGTGATATTCCCCCTTAGCCCATGGTTAGTCGGTCTTTGGTCATTTCAACACACACATAATTCATAAACATGATCAAGGTAATCGAAGGGTGCAACATGCTTGGCCAAAGTAAAACATATAATCATGGAAGCTAAGACATAATCACGGTGAACGTTAGCCTAAGAGTTAAAATATCACACATAAGCATAGTTTGAACTAATTTCCCCTCTTGACATCATCAAGGGAGGATAAAACATGTTCAAGGTTAGCAACACGATTTAAAAACACACACAAATTGTTCAAGCAAACGAAACACACAAGCATCCAAAGAGTGCAAAAGAGTCTTAAAACAACAAAGAGCCAAGATTCAAATAAGAGATAAACGGATTAGGAAGGCATGAGCTCAAGTGGAGGAGTTTGACTTCTTAGCATCAAGACGTTCAAGTAGATCTTCATTCATGGTACGAAGATCACCACCTCATCCCGTAACTTGCCATGTTCCTTGACCAATCGATTGACAATTCCAAGAAGTTCATACAACTTTGCTATCACCACACCCAATTCAACAGTAGACCCCACTGTAGAACCACTTCCCGACTGATTTTTCCGCTCCAATTTCTCATTCTTAATCTCCAAATTCATCCGAGAAAGAAGACCCGGTATCATTTTATCACTCAATTTCTCAATTGCGGGGCTTCCCTTCAACACTAACCATTCCCTCATAAAGATAATAGAGAGCCACATACCATAAGGCACTACGACATTTTTGTCGAAATTGCCGCTTTGAAATTCAGTGGACATCTCATGAATTCGGTGAAACATAAGGCGAGGAAGGTTTATGGGTTTGTGTTTGACAATGTGATGAATGAGGAGCATATTAAGGAGAGAGAATCTCCCACGGCTATTGTTGCTAGGGACGAGGTTGCGGAAAACAAGGTTAAAGATGAACCTAATGGGTGCGGTTAGTTCGAGGGCATAGATGTTTGTTGGGCCATTGTCATCATGAGGTCGAAGAACCTTCATAACTTGGGTGGATGTTACCTCGTCAACTTCTCCCCAGTCACGTTTGGTAAAGGAGGTAAGCCCGACATTACATACATCAAGGTGGGCAGCAAGTTGGTCAATTATAAGGACAAGGGGTTTCTGATTGATATAGGCGGAAAGGGTTCCAGATACAACATCTACTCTGACTGTTGCATAGAATTGAATGACCTCGGACAAGTACGTAGGACTATACTTGTCCAACAGATTCACCCAACCCAGTGCATACATTGCTTCCTTGAAATATTTGAAGGTAATAGAAGTATCATACCAAGATTTTTTCAACATCCTTCCACTGTGAAAGCAACAGATCAGCATACCGTGACATAGCTTAAGAACCTCCTCCGGAAGATCAAGTGAATTGAGATGGTTGAGGACATCATTCTTTAATGTTTCTCCAAAAGGAGCAACTACTAAATCCATGCATGTATTGAGCGGAACCTTCTCCTCAATAATCTCATCCTCATCTACACTTGGTAAATCCCGATGATAACGAGGCCGTTTAGGTGCCTTGGTCTTTGAACCGGATCCCCTTTTTCTTTGAGTGACTTTGGGTTTTGGTGGGGATGCTTCCAGTGTTATATCATCGTCATCACCAAAGATCTCGACCATCTTCCTCTTAGACCGGGTTCTAGAGGCCGATTTTGAGAATAATGGGTCAAGCCCATCATTGAACACTTGCTCGACATTAGGATCGATTTCTGCTTCAACAGTGGGAGCCTTTGTTGCATCCATTTCAGTCGACACATCTTCTTCCATTCTCTCATTTACCAAGTCTTTCAATATTTCATCAACACCATCATCCTTCTTTTCCTCATCTTCATCACTCTTTTCTTTTTCCTTATCAATTTCATGTTCATCTCCTTTGTCACCAATTTATTTTGATTTTTCTTCTTTTTCTTTTAATTCCTTTTCATTTCCTTCTGATTTCTCCTCATTTTCTTTTGATTTTTCATCATCTCCCTCTAATTTTTCTTTACTCTCTTTTGATTTTTCACCTTCAAGTTCCCCCTATCTCATCTCACTTGATTTACCTTCCTTTTCACTTGACTTTACAACATCACTCATTTTTTCAATTTCTTCATCTTTCTTGGTTCCCTTAGAACCGGATTCTTCCTCATCGGTGTCAAAGTCCACCTCTTCATCTAAGTGGAGCGAGATTGGAGGTCTTCTACCACGACCTCCTCTGCCCCGACCACCACCTCTTTTGGCGGTTATTTTCTTTCGTGCAACGGTGGGTTTGGCAGTGGCAGAGATGGCCTCATTAGTCTTGGCAGCGGTTTTGGGAGGCATTTTCTTTTTTGCGATATATTTTGGGTTAAAGGTATTTCTGAGTTGGAGAACTTCTTTTGAAAATCTTTGTTTTGAGGACATGCTGAGAAATTTGAAAAGGCAAAGGTTTTTTGACGGTTTGGGATTTCAAAAAAGGTGAGGGGTGGTTTTTTTATTTAGTGGGTAATAAGAAGTATAGTGTGGAAACATGGGAAATAAATGTAAGGCTGGTGTGTTTAACAAGGGGAGTGGACGGTTGAGTGTTGGGAGAGTGAGGCTAGGTTGTAGGCTTTAGGTGTGATTTGACATAAAGTGGTTTAATGGCTCAATGCAATTAACTCAAATGCGCAAGGAAGTTTTGATGTTTAATTTTCTCGACCAATTTGCATGCATTAGACGGATTAGCCAAATTTGTTAACACATAATTCCAACCTCTAGTCAATCATTGAGGAAAATAATTTATTTTAGCTACATGTCACCTAGTAAACCAATTTCCGACCGAAGTCTTTCGAATTGTTCTCTTTCCAACGGTTTTGTGAAAATGTCCGCAATTTGATTTTCCGTTTTACAAAAGCTTAGACATATATTACCCTTTTCAACTTGATCACGTAAAAAATGATGTCGTATGTCGATGTGTTTAGTTCGTGAGTGTTGTATAGGATTCTTTGATATATTGATCGCACTAGTATTGTCACAAAATATGGGGGTAGTCTCGAAAATAAGGCCATAATCATGCAATTGTTGACGTACCCAAAGAATTTGAGCACAACATAGAGCGGCACTCACATATTCACTTTCGGCCGTGGACAATGCAACGGTGTTTTGCTTCTTAGAAGCCCATGAAATGAGACACGGTCCTAGGAATGTAGCAATGCCCGAAGTGCTTTTCTTATCCAACGTATCACCGGCATAATCCGCATCTGAAAATCCTACAAGATCAAGTTCGTAGTGAGTTGGGTACCAAAGATATATCCCTTGTGTTCCAATCAAATACCTAAAAATCCGTTTGACGGCTTTGAAATGTGATTCCTTAGGATTTGCTTGGAAATGGGTACAAGCACACACACTAAATTGTATGTCGGGTCGACTAGCGGTTAAGTAGAGTAAGGAACCGATCATACCTCGATATACCTTTTTACTAATGCTCTTACCATTTTCATCCTTGTCAAGCTTGACTTTAGGCACCATTGGTGTGGGCATAGGATTAGAATTAGTCAACCCAAACTTACTTAGCATTTCTTTTAAGTACTTTTGTTGATAAATCATTGTTCCATTTTCATTTTGTTTGATTTGAAGACCAAGAAAAAATCTAAGTTCTCCCATCATACTCATTTCAAATTCGAAAGTCATTAAATCAGAAAAGTACTTGCACAAGCAACAGTTCATCTCCTTGTGACTTGATAAACAACGTTTTATCCACGGACCCACGTAAGAAACTATTTTCCAATAGAAACTTTGAAAGCCTATCATACCAAGCCCTATGAGCCTGTTTTAAACCATAAAGTGCTTTATCAAGATTGAAAACGTGGTTGGGAAACACATTGTTTACATATCCCGGAGGTTGTTCAACAAATACTTCTTCATCAAGGTATCCATTTAAAAATGCGGTTTTGACATCCATTTGAAAAAGCTTTATACCTTGATAAGATGCAAAAGCTACAAGCATTCATATGGCCTCAAGCCTAGCTACCGGTGCAATGGTTTCATCATAATCAATTCCTTCTTGTTGGTTAAAGCCTTGCACCACTAGTCTAGCTTTATTCCTTACGATTTCTCCAACATCATATAACTTGTTGCGAAAGACCCACCGTGTACTAATTACAGTACGTTGGGAGGGCCTAGGGACAAGATTCCATACCTTGTTCCTTTCGAATTGCTCCAATTCCTCTTGCATTTATATCACCCGACATTCATTAGTCAGGGCTACTGTGACATGATCTGGTTCGATTTGAGAGATGAAAGCATTGTGTGCACATAAATTTTGGAGCGATGATCTGGTTTTTATTCCAGAGGTTAGGTCACTGGTTAGGTTTGATAGAGGATGTGAGCTTTGGTGTTTCCATTTTTTGGGAATAAGTGAGTTAGAGGATTCGGTTTGTTAAATGCCCATAAAGAGAGGGACTGTTGCATGAGGATTGTTTGAAGGAGGTGATTGTGGTTCGTTTATGATTTGATTTGGCTATTCTTCACCATCCTTGTTTCCCCTGGATAAGCTAGCATCATCTTGTGTAGGAGGACGATTAGTTCCCCCTAAATTTTGGACATCCTCCTCAAGCAACAGTGGCTCCAACTGTTGCTCAGCCTCTTCCACCACTTGATCCATATCATGTCGTGTCATACCAATCTCAAATTCATCATCATATTCATCATCCTTATCATCAAGCTGTATGTTTGATACAAAAAGACTAGATTCGTCAAATATTATATGAACGCTTTCTTCCATTTTCATAGTCCTTTTGTTATAAATCTTATAGGCTTTACTATGATCGGAATTGTAATACCCGCCCTTTTAGGAACTCGTTGACCAACATTGACTGACCTTGGGAGCAGTAATAGTCCTTAGGAATACGTGCCAAAGTTATCTTGTGTCTTGAGTTGTGGGTGGTACTCGATAGAGTAGAGGCTACTCGATCGAGTAGCTTGGATACTCGATCGAGTAGGGGCCACTCGATCGAGTATGTTAGTTACTCGATCGAGCTGCGTCGTTTCAGAGAGGGTTTATAATCGTGTTTTCCTAAAATCACATATCATTTCCGCCTCTTTCTTCTAAACCTAGATGTCGTCCCTTCCTCTTCCCTTCACCAAATACCTTCCATGGGAGCCTTTGAAGGTCCTTGTGCCATAGGATTGCATAGCTTGAGTCGGGTAGCGGTCCTTTGCCAGATTTCCTCATGTAGGTATTTCGTCATCATCATCCGTGTCTTTGTGTTTTCAATTAGGGTTAGAATGGTAGTGATAGATGATTGTATTGTGTGTATAGGTGTTGCTTGATTACTGGGTCTTGCGTGTGTGGACATGGAACCGTTGCAGTCGCTTAAAGGTAGGTTCACCTACTCAGTTTCTGTGGTTGGTCTAGTGTGTCGGTTGTTGTGTCATGTTTGTGGTGTTGTTGTTTTTCTGAGTCTGTGTAGTAGAGTATATGTAGTAATCGATTGGTGTATACAGGTTGTAGGTTGTTGTTTTGCAGCTGTTTGTGATTGATTGTCTCTGGTTCTCGAGGTGCGTCCTCGGCTGAGTGGAGTCACTTGCGGGAGTGGCCTCACGCCCTTGTTTCGCCCTCCGTGGAACCCGCCACGGGAGGGGATGTGCACATTAATGGGACGGGGTTATCGCTCGATATGATGAGCGAAGCTTAGGTGGGAACGGCTGCGGTCCCCCACTGGCAGGGCTGGTCCAGTGGACGGTCGGTGACGGAGATTGATTAGAGTTGTTGTGACTGTGGGCGTGCTTGGTTGTGGTTGTTATAGTTGGTTATGTTTGCCGTGTCTTATCTCGGTTACTGATCTTATGTGGTTTGTCTTGTTTGTTTTGTTGTGTCTGTCGTGATCCCTTATCTTTGAAAGCGATCGGTCTTAACGGTGTTGTCTTGGATGATTCTTTGGAGTCCGGCCGGGATGAGTCCTCACGAGTTATGACAGGAAGTAGGACATAGTGATGAGTTGTATCTTTCTTTTAACAGTTTGGTTGTAACGCTTGTAAAACAGTTTGACGTTCTTTTATTGACCTTTGATGATTACTTTCCTCGGGCAACCGAGATGGTGATGTCCTTATATGCTAGGGAAGGTCTTAGTAAGGCTTCTTGGTATATGGGGGTGTCACAAAGTTGTATCAGATCGACGATTTTGGAAGCTGTAACAAATGAACCTAATGAACGTAGTGAGTCTAATAAAATGAACCTGGTGTATGTGTAATGGGAGCCCCAGCCGATGCTAGATTTTGGGTGAGTAGGTGCCCTCATTTCAAAATCTTGGCCCCATTGTGCTTAAGCCAGTCACTGGGTATGAGAATGTGGAGTCGGCAAATATGTGTTCAATGTGTAGGATGGTTAAACTAGTAGTGCTAATGGTTGAGTTTTGTTGAAGTTAAGGTAGGCATCATAGTTGCATTAGAATTGTGTGTGGTGAAAACTTGAAAGAGTTTGTGTGTGTATGTGATGATAATAAGGAACGTGGAAGGTTTTATACGATAGAAGTGTGTGAAAAGTGTAGAAGTGTGTGCTGTGATATGGAATGTGGTAATGTCTGTGTTTGCTTCAGGCGGTTGGTAATGGTGATTTTATACGGGTTAATACATCTTACAGTAACCATAATAGTGATAGTTAAGGAATTGTCAAATTAGTATGAGAATTGTCGAAATAGTAATGGGTATATGCAATGCTTAATAGTTGAAAGTTTTCGCTTGTGTGGTGATTAATTTGTGTAGAATAATTCGTTTATGTTGAAGCATGAATATGTTGCTAATACACTTGGGCAATACATGGAAATTTATCGTTAATTATGTGTTTCAAGTAGCGTGAGTATAAGTTTGCTAACAATGTAGTAAAACAAGTTAGACATGATATAATGAGATAACTGCATACGTGGAGGACTCGGTAGCAGGTAAATCATGTTGTCTGAAGTTCGTTGTAGCATAATGTGATATGAATCTTATTTGATGAGACCGTACGATATATTTAAGTAGTAATGGCATTATATGAATGAGTACGATAACCAGTGACGACTTCCGAACTTGATTTGGAATCGACACGTGATATTGTTTTGTAGGAATCTTCAGTTAATTTTGTAATTCTGACCATGTACTCAA
The DNA here is from genome assembly GCF_048544455.1 of Silene latifolia. NCBI lineage: Eukaryota > Viridiplantae > Streptophyta > Magnoliopsida > Caryophyllales > Caryophyllaceae > Silene > Silene latifolia. The sequence continues at coordinate 299,491,134 of NC_133538.1, read as the reverse complement.
CCTTACTTGACCGAGTGTAAGTGCTTACTAGACCGAGTAGACCTCACTCGATCTAGTTAGGAAGCTATGACGTTGAGACGTAGGAATTTCCTACGGTTACTCGATGAAATAGCGCCTACTCGATCGAGTAGAGGGCACTCGATCGAGTACCCGAGGCACTCGATCGAGTAGGCTACAGTACAGGGACTTCCGCGGGATTCATAAATCCCTTTTCTTCCTCATTCTTCTTATTCCTTCTTCATCTTTCATAACCCTAATCTCCTAAACCTCCCTAAAACTCTTGTATCTTGTGTTTGTGGTGATTAATTTGGGTAGTTTTCATTGCTTTGATTCGTTCTTGCACTTCCTAATTGATTAAGGTATGAATTTCTTTCCTATTTTAATGTTTTCATCACTTAGAAATTATTGGAATGGTAGAATAATCTGAAAATTCGATTTATATGGAAGAAAAGTTGCTTGTAATTGTTGTAAGATGATCCACATGCTTCCCTTTTATGATTGTTGTTGTTTATTGTGCTAAAAATTGAATAAAAATTACAAAATTTGGGGACGAATTTTCTAGGGTTTGTGAATCAAATTGATTTTTGGGTGTCTTTTACATGATTGAGTGATGAAATTGAGTAGTATATGTTGCATATATCATGTGGGAAGTTGAATTTTGTGATTTTCACCTCGAAATTTGTCTTAAAACTCCGTCTTAAAAGTTCCCCAAATTGAAATTCGTTTTCTATGATTGGAATTTTGTGTTGAATATGACTATGTGTTAAGGGTTAAACCTTTGAAGTAGTAGTAGTGATGTTAATTCATGCTAAGTACGACAAAATTGTTACAGCTGTAGAGACCGTCTGATGACTAGAATTAAGAAGTCTACTTATAGTTTGGATTGTCAGTCATAGTGTGTGCTTGGTTACTCTTTTCTATGAGCATACAAGAATGTTTTACATGCCTTCAAGTATATATGTGGTTGTATTCGAGCCATGTGTTGAGAGTTGTAGTAGTTGAGTAATTCATGTTAATTATGCTAAAATTTTCACATCTGCAGAGACCGACTGAAATGCAATAAACTGAAATTCTATGTATCAATTGGGAAAAACTATTGGTGATAGTGTGTACATGGATGGTTTATTCAATGCTTAATCTGTGAAAATTACATGCTTTGGTGCCTATATGAGTGTACTTAAATTATATGCTGAAATAGATGCCGAGACTAAACTTGGGAACCCGACAACGTAAGAGGGGGAGGGCTTCTCAGCCCGAAGTTGGGGAGGGTAGCGGACCAGTAGTACCGTTTGTACCAGAGTACCCTTCGGTAGTCTTTGTGGACTACAAGCAGAGGGAGAGGTTTGTAGCTTTACAGGCCCGAAAGATGAGACCCACCCGTTGTGTGGACACCACACTTCTAGTGGACCAGGGGATTGAGACGGATGTCCGTCATATTTTTGAGACCTTAGGATTCACTGGGTTGTACCGTTTGCGGAAACATTCCTATGGTTTTCTGACCTTGGAGTTCATGAGCTCGTTTAAATACGAGACGGCTGAGCAGTCTATCCAGTTCCGTCTTATGAACACGAGTTTTGTTTTAACCATGAACCTCTTTGCTTCTCACCTTGGGTTGGCCAAGCCTCCCAAGGGATCTCACCATGACATTCCAGCTGAGTGCGGTGTTTGCCGCCTTATGCCTTGCCTTAATGGGAAGTCAACTCCCACCGCTAGCAACATGTTGATTAATGATGTGCAACATGTTACTTTGAGGATCTTTCTTCGTTCCATATCGAATATTCTTTATGAGAGGCCTGATATGAGTAAGTTAAACTCTCACGAGTGCTTTTGATGACTTATCTTAACCCGGAGCGGACCGAGAAGGTGGTCTTTAATGCTCCCGCCATGGTTTATGCCAGCATTGCTTTGATGTCTTCTTCTACCACTAGGTTCTTGAGTTGTGGTGCTTTTGCCACTCGGTTAGCTGAAAAGCTAACCTCCTTTGAGGCTTCCTCTGAGTACGTTCCCGTAGCCACCCCGGTGCCTACCATGGACAGAGATTACTACCTCGACCTGAAATGGTTGAGAACCTTGGCGGATGGTACCCTAGCATGGAGGGTGTGGGGTATGAGCTGGATAAAGATACCGGCTCCTGAGCACCTCCTACCGACTGAGCCTTTGGATGCCGTTGATTCTGATGAGGAGGAGGATGAGGATGCACCTCGGCCGACACAGACATACCTCATTGATGATACGATCCTTCAGGTTATGCCCGAGCCGAAGAAGGGAGAGAATGTGAGAGCGGCGGAGGATAGACCCAGGTTGGAGAGAGGACCACGTTGGGTGAGGGAGAGGATGGCTGAGACCCGACCACAGCCAGCAGCACCACCACAACACCCATTTCCTTGCTATCTCTACCTTAATACCCCAGAGACACGTTCGAGCTACTTGGCAGAGAGAGTATCCTCTACGTACCTTGACGCTCCGGAACATGTATGAGATGGCATATACTCAGGTATTGGGAACAAGGGATCGCATCCAGTGTGGTGGAGTGGAGTTGGGGACTACAGCGGGGTTTTCCACTCTTACGGGGTGGACATGTCCGCGTGGGGGACACCACAATCCTTTGCTTTTGGCGGTTTGACCCCATGGTATGAGAGTCCAGAGGCTGGAGCAGAGGTTGACGTGGGTCTTGGGGTATCAGGAGCAGGCACCTCGGAAGGTGATAGAGCTGGGGATGAGATGATGGAGGAGCAGCAGCAGCAGGAGTGATACTCCTTTTCTTTCTCTTTGTTTGTGGTTTTTGGTTGTGTTGGACGGTAGTCTTTTTTGGTTCGTACTCCTCACATTTGGTTTGTATTGATGGCCATAAGGCCGTACTTGTTAGATTAAACTACTTTGCAGGATTTTGGGGTCGGGTTGTCATCCCAACTCGCGCTTATGTGACGTTATATATATATATATATATATATATATATATATATATATATATATATATATATATATATATATATATATATATATATATATATTGTGTTATGACAGGAGGATTCTGAAGAGTTTTGACCCGTGGCCACTCGACCGAGTGCCCCTCACTCGATCGAGTAGTTGTAGGTGTGACAGGGAAGGAGTATTCTGATCTGAGGCTACTCGATCGAGTAGGGCCAGCTCGATCGAGGACCCTATTTACTCGATCGAGTAGCACTGTTACAGGAACATTTCGTAAATTAAAATTGTTTTAATGGTTATATCATTGCATGTTTAACATGGTTGTTGACGATTAGTAATATGTTTGGACCGTTAATTTGATATGGTAGAAGTCGTGTTTTGATTTTGAATGCGGATTCGTAACGAATAGTGCAAGTAGTAGTTGGTTCTTATTGCATTCATTTTACATCCTCAACGTCTACTAGTTATATTTCACAGGAATTGCGTATTCCCTTATATACAATTGATACGTACATGTATTCGTGTCTGTGGCTTATTATTCGAATAAAGTAGCAAATGATTTTATGAATTAATGTTTGTATGATTAATGAGTAACGTCCATAAGGCATTATATGTATTGGATAAATGACAAGACGTAAGTTCTTGTAATGTGGGTAATAATTCGGTGGTGAACTTCGGGGACGAAGTTCCTTTTTGAGGGGAAGAGTAATGTCGCAAAATAAAAAGGTCGATATTACAATCATTTTGTTATTTGTTTATAACGTTTTCTAGTATTTCTGTTACATTTCTAGTATGAAACTATAATTGTTTTCATTTGTTTGTTGTGTAATTGGTATGTTGAAGTAAAAGTTGAATAATGTGCTATGAAAAGACGGTCATAGAGAGAGAGAGAGTTATGATGTCATGCGTTGGAATAGAACCGTTGGGTAACATAGTTGTGTTATGTGACATGTTTCATGTTGATAGTCGCGTACTAGTAAAAGTATAGTCTCTTAGTACATGGCTAAGAGTAGGGAACAACAGTGTAGTCGTTGGTTGTGTTGGTCCGAGTCGTGAGGTTGTTACTTAAATTGGTAGGTTGTAGAAGTCGAACTATACGGTGTGTTAGACATGGTGTGTTAGACAGTTGATGATGATGACATGAGGGATAGTATTTCTGGGGAGTAGTGACCTATGTCGGAAGAGTGGTGTCGTCGATCTTGTTTCCGTATCTGGTGTGTTGGGGAAGGTGAGTTGAACTTCGGGGACGAAGTTCTTTTTAAGGGGGGAAGACTGTAATACCCGCCCTTTTAGGAACCCGTTGACCAGCATTGACTGAGCATGGGAGCAGTAATAGTCCTTAGGAATACGTGCCAAAGTTATCTTGTGTCTTGAATTGTGGGTGGTACTCGATAGAGTAGAGGCTACTCGATCGAGTAGCTTGGATACTCGATCGAGTAGGGGCCACACGATTGAGTACGTTAGTTACTCGATCGAGTAGCGTCTTTTCAGCGAGGGTTTATAATCGTGTTTTCCTAAAATCGCATATCATTTCCGCCTCTTTCTTCTAAACCTAGATGTCGTCCCTTCCTCTTCCCTTCACCAAATACCTTCCATGGGAGCCTTTGAAGGTCCTTGTGCCATAGGAGTGCACAGCTTGAGACGGGTAGCGGTCCTTTGCCAGATTTCCTCATGTAGGTATGTCGTCATCATCATCCGTGTCTTTGTGTTTTCAGTTAGGGTTAGAATGGTAGTGATAGATGATTGTATTGTGTGTATATGTGTTGCTTGATTGCTGGGTATTGCGTGTGTGGACATGGAACCGTTGCAGTCGCTTAAAGGTAGGTTCGCCTACTCAGTTTCTATGGTTGGTCTAGTGTGTCGGTTGTTGTGTCGTGTTTGTGGTGGTGTTGTTGTTGTGAGTGTGTGTGGTAGAGTATATGCGGTAATCGATTAGTGTATAGAGGTTGTGGGTTATTGTTGTTTTGCAGCTGTCTGTGATTGATTGTCTCTGGTTCTCGAGGTGCGTCCTCGGCTGAGTGGAGTCACTTGCGGGAGTGGCTTCACGCCCTAGTTTTATTCTCCGTGTAATCCGCCATGGGAGGGGACGTGCACATTAATGGGACGGGGTTATCGCTCGATATGATGAGCGGGGCTTAGGTGGGAACGGCTGCGGTCCCCCACTGGCAGGGCTGGTCCAGTGGACGGTCGGTGACGGAGATTGATTAGGGTGGTTGTGACTAAGGGCGTGCTTGGTTGTGGTTGTTATAGTTGGTTATGTTTGCCGTGTCTTATTTCGGTTACTGATCTTGTGTGGTTTGTCTTGTTTGTTTTGTTGTGTCTGCCGTGATCCCTTATGGTGAGCAGTCAGTCTTAGCAGGTGTTGTCTTGTATGATTGCTGGAGTCCGGGCTGGGATGAGTCCTCACGAGTTATGACAGGAAGTAGGATATAGTGATGAGTTGTATCTTTCTTTTAACAGTTTGGTTGTAACGCTTGTAAAACAGTTTGACGTTCTTTTATTGACCTTTGATACTTTCCTCGGGCAACCGAGATGGTGATGTCCTTATATGCTAGGAAAGGTCTTAGTAAGGCTCCTTGGTACATGTGGGTGTCATAGGAATAACCAACAAAAACTCCTTCATCACTACGAGCATCAAATTTGCCAAGGTTGTCTTTTCCATTATTGTGCACAAAGCATTTACTACCAAAGCATTTTAAATGTGAATGATTAGGTTTTCTTCCTCGTAGTAGTTCATAGGGAGTTTTCTCAATGATTTTTCTAATCATGACACGGTTGTAAATATAACAAGATGTGTTTACGGCTTCGGCCCAAAAATTCTTAGGAACTTTAGAGCTAATGAGCATGGTCCTAGCCATATTTTCAAGAGTTCGATTAATTCGTTCCACAACCCCACTTTGTTGTGGGGTTCTTGCGGCCGAATAGTTATGACTAAGACCATTCTCATTACAATAGGACTCAAATGACAAGTTCTCAAACTCGGTTCCATGGTCGGATCTCAATTAGACAAGTTTATAACCAAATTTGTTTTGAACCTTTTTTACCTAAATTAAGAACTCATCAAATGTTTGGTCCTTAGAACTTAAGAAGAGAAGCCAAACAAATCTTGTGAAGTCATCTACAATGACACAAATATAACGACTTCCACCTCTACTCACAATGCGCATGGGACCACATAAATCAATATGAACGAGTTCAAGAGGTAAGGAAGTGCTAACAACCTTTTTGGATTTAAAAGAGCATTTAACTTGTTTTCCTTTAACACAATCATCACAAAGTGATTTAAACTCAAATTTAATGTTAGGAATGCCCTCAACTAGATCAAGTCTCTTGAGGGTGTTAAGTGTCTTAGCATTTACATGACCAAGTCGTTTGTGCCAAAACCAAGGGTCGTTCTTTTGAACACTCATGCACGATAGTGATTGACCCGACAATGAATATAAATTAGTCATGTAGACATCCTTGACACGTTTACCTTCAAGTATGAGTTCTCTAGTTTTTCCATGGATGATTCTACATTCACTAGCAAGAAATTCAACAATATTACCTCAATCACATAGTTGTGAAATGCTCAAGAGATTGTTTTTCAAACCTTTGACAAACAACACTTTGTCGACGCATAATGACTTTGACTTACCAACTTTTCCAATACCAATGATTTCACCTTTCTTGTTGTCGCCAAAAGTCACCATGCCACCATCGTAGGCTTCTAGCGAGAGGAATTGGCTTTTATCTCCCGTCATGTAATGAGACCATCCACTATCTAAGTACCAATTGCTGCTGCCCCTCACTAATGCCTCATGGTCTGAATCAGAGTCTGAATCCGCGGAGTGAGCCATAAGACACTTGATGTCTTCTTTCTTTGAGGATTTGGAAGCACTTTTTGAGGAACTAGACGAGATGCAAAGTTTGGCGTCTAATTTATCCTCAAGGACATCGTCCTCTTCAGAATCAGACATGCCCCAAATAGCAGTCATTACTTTGTTTTTGTACTCACGTTTAGCGAAATCACGTTTTTCTTTGGATTTAATATCGTTCCACTTTGGGCATTCTTTGATTTGATGACCTTTGTCACCACATTTAAAGCAACCAACAGTGGTATTAGACCTTCTCCTAGGAAAATGACGTTTGCTAGAATTATTGCTATACCTTCGAGAGTTTCGACCATTTATCATACCAAAAATGTTTTTAGTGAACATTGAAAACTCGTCATCTTCATTCTCCTCATCACTTAAGAGAGCATTAAGAGCGAGTCCTTTCCCTTTAGAGCTTTCACTAGAACGTTTCGTGAGAGTTAACTCATGAGCCATAAGTGAGCCCATAAGTTCATCAAGGGTGAGCAATGAAAGGTCCTTAGCTTCCTCAATAGCCGTAACCTTCGGTTGCCACTTTTCAGTTAAGCTACGAAGAATTTTACGGACTAAATCCTCGGGTTGAAAACTTCTACCTAAACTTTTAAGGTCATTGACAGTACATGAAAAACGTGAAGACAAACTATTAATTGACTCGTCTCTTTCCATATTGAACATCTCATATTGTTGCATGAGAAAATCAATACGGTTTTTTTTTACTTGTGACATTCCCTCATAAGCAACGCTTAGGGTGTCCCAAATCTCTTTGGCCGAAGCACATCCAGATATACGATTAATCTCTTGGTCACCGATCCCATATTGAAGAATGGACATGGCCTTAGAGTTTTTCTCGATTTTCTTATAGTCGGTCTCAATATACTTATCCTCACTTTTCAAGGTACTAGTGCCATCAGCATTAGTCACTTCGATTTTGAGGGGACCCTTTTGAATGATTAACCAACATTCACAGTCCACACTTTTAACATAGTGCTCCATGCGATGTTTCCATCAGGCATAGTTTTCTCCCTTGAAAATGGGATACTTAGTGTGTTTTGAATCGTCCATAACTATAGGATCACCTCTTTAGATTTAACCAATATCAAGAGCACAAGGCTTTGATACCGATTGAAGAGTTAAGAACGATAAACACCTAAGAGGGGAAGGGGTGAATTAGGTGTACCTTTTAAAAATTTTATCCTTAACTAGGTTAATTAATTAACTTAAGTAAGGAAAATCGAAGTACAAAACTTGAGAAACTTAATTGAATGTAAGTTCACAAGAAGGTACAACAGTTCTATGTCACAGTATAGGTGACTGTAACACAGAACTTGATTTGGTACATGCGAGAAATAACAAAGTAGAAGAACGTAAAAGTAAATGAACAAACAAACGGCATTTTAAAAAATTGGTTCAACCTCTACTCCGAGGCCTACGTCCAACCGTTATTTTATTGCTTGTTTAGAAATTTACTCAAACTTACTAAACCCTTTACAATGAAGATAACTCGCCAACCTACTCCGGTTGCACTCAAACTTAAAGCTACTCCGCTTCAAGAGTTTATGGGTTCTATCTCAAGGTGTTACAGAATCTTGAATCTCAAGAGTTCACTAAATGAACATGGAGATCACAATTAAGATCTAAAACGAGAATCATGGAACAAACTCATTATGTCACAGTACAGCGAACTGATACTTGGAGGTTTTAAACCTTTTTCGAAAACAAATGAAGACTTTAAAATCTGAAAAACGTTTTGCAAACACTTGAAGAACAAAGCTTTAAATGCACAAATGATTTGCAATGTTTTACAATAAATGCTTTGGAAGTCTTGAGAAATAAATGAGACTAAGACACTCTATTTATAGTGGATTTAGACTTAGGTAAGTACAACATGGAAAAATTAAATCCAATATAAAAATAGTAGTCTTGAGTGATGGTAAGTGTTAGACTATAGGCTTGGGGCTTAAGAAATCAGAAAACTTAAGCTACTACACTCAACATGTGACCTTTTACCAAAATGGAAAAAAACATTTCTTACTTTAGAAGTTTGACAAGTCTTTCTTACCATTTTAGTAAAAGGTGTTTGCACAAATCTAGAGACTTAGTCAAATGGATTTGTGACTCCAAAATTTCAGATTGTTTTCAAGCTTTTGAAAATTAAAATGTTTAAGGTTTGAAATTTGCAAAGTTTTAACACTTAAAACATTTTGTCGAAAGACCTCCTCCATGCGGTAGTACCAGAAACCACAGTACAACGTACTGTTGCATGGTTTTGCCATAACTTGACTTAAATGAGAATGTTACACTTACTCTTACATTTTTCGACTAAGGCTTAGAGAATATCATTATCTTGTATTTCTTGATTATCTTGATCATCTTGAATTATCGTTGAAAGTCCATTTGATTGCTTCAATCACTAATCATTCAACTAAAAGCAAACAATCAAATAACAAAGGGGACTTGACATCATCAACTTAATGTGTTCTAACAGGCCAGATAAATGATGTGACATCTGACATAGGACACAATAAGTGTCTCATATATCTAAGTAAGACTCATCAATATTCCAATAGGGAATATATTACTCTTTGAGTATTTTCATATGACCAACAATTATAATCGTCAATATATACAATAAGGACATATGCATGCTTATCACAACGCATGTCTCAATGTGCTATAGAGCAAGATAATATATGTAAGTTGATCATAATTCAACTTACGAATTTATTATTCCCTTTAAGGATCAGAGCTGATTCAACAACTTTCAAATTAGTTTGTATTTTTCGACCATTTACTTCACAATATATTATATGTTGGTTACATTATCATTCTTATTTCAAATGTGAAGTAATGTCCACTTCTGGTGGGAATACCAGTGTTTTAAAATAAACACATAACTCATGAAAAATATCCATATCCTCACACTTAACCACTACTTGTGGGATACTTTCATACTTTTATTAGATGACTAAAACAATGCCATATTATTCTTGGGGAATAATGGCCTCTAATCAAGTTTATTATGTAATGTGTCTATAGGACTACATTACTTGTATGAAAGAGAAAATAATTCCATCCTCAAAACATGATATCTTATTCGCTCCAGGGAATGTTTTGAATCGGTTTGATATGATTTTGAATTTTCCAAAAGTGTCGCATGATTTGCAGACATCCATGTATAAACACCGAGTTCATTCTTAATATTGATGCTCAAAATAATACTCACTATATAAAATGTGAGAATTTATAAACACTGTAAACTTCAAGTCACAGTTTTAATATCTGCAAAAATTATGAACTCCATGTCATAATTCAGTATATGTAAACACTATGAACTTTGGTCATAGTATGAATATCAAAATTTTAGCTCGTATATCATTTTTTCTTTTCTCATATCAAACTCTTGCATATACGAGTCTCATATTCTCACATGACTTTTCATGAGATATTCACTTTCATGAGATATTTTCATTTCTTTCAATGAACAAATTTGGCTCAATAAGGTCAAAACATTAAGCTTAATTAATTCTTTATTTGGCTCATCAAATGCCACATTATTAGGCTCAATTAAAGTCACAATATTAGGCTTATCATAACGCCATATTCTCGATCTCTGCTATAAACAGAGTCTTTATGAGATGTCACATTCACTTCAAGGAATGGATCAAATTTTATATCTCATTATATTATTCAACTTCAGGTGAACAAGAATCAAGTCGCAAATAAATTGGCCTTTCATGAATGTAATACTATGATTTTCTGTACTGTTGGGTACTCTATCGAGTAAGGCTTACTTTGTTGAGTAAGTGAGTTTTGGTTTCAAGCCAGTGTATTATCTGATGGGTACTCGATTGAGTAGGTGTCACTCGATCGAGTTGGGGGCACTTGATCGAGTAAGTGACTTACTCGATCGAGTAAGTCGGTTTTACGGGTTATTTCACCGAGTTTTGATAGCAACGTGAGAATGTTATATAAAGTTATTTTATCAATTCCTTTTTACCTTTTCACTGTTTCTAAACAATTTACACAAAAGAAAAGTTACGTAGCTTTCCTTCTCTCATTGTTATCAAATCCTAAAGGTTAGAGCCGTCGGATCGTTGAGTTCTTTATGTCATTGAGACCGTCGCATCGTGGGTAAGATTCTAGTATGATTTTTATGTCGTTTCATTGATTTTAGTTGAAACCCTAATTGGGTATTTTTTGGGGGTTTTGGGAGTACTGTGTTTGTTAGATAGTAATTATATGATTGTGTGATTATAGGAGGTAATTTCGTAGAAGAGCGGTTTTGAATAGCTGATTGTGACGATCTTGGTGATTGCTTTTCCAGGTAGGGTTTACCTACTTGGTTATTGATTACATTGTGTTTGATGGTTGTAATATTGTTGATCTGTATCATATTGGTGTTGGTAATTGTTGTTGTATAATTGGTTGGTTGTGTTTGTCTGTGGTTCGCAAGGTGCATCCTCGGCTGAGTAGAGTCACTTGCGGGAGTGACTTCATGCCTGTTTTGGTAAAAATTTACCGGTTATGAATTAATTATGTGAGTGATAGCGAATATTCTAAATGCCAATTCCGATTTGAATGCAATGATAAGAGCAACGAAAGGGAGACGAACGAAAAGAACGACACGGAGGATTTTTGGTGATGCGGAAAACCCGGTGTGGGAACAACCGCGGGGGGAGTCGGAATCCCGCCAATTTCGCACTATAATCGAGATTTTTTGTCAACAAGTAAGGAAATACAAGTATGATATTGCTAGAGTGATATCGCCAGTTGCGTATGGGTTTTTACGAGTGAAGTGTTGCCCGTACTGATGAATGCCTTGAGTGCTACCTTCCTCGCCTTTATATAGTTGTAGAATCTGACCTAGGGTTTTTGAGCTGCTTCTGCTTCTGTTGCTAAATTCCTGGTAAACTCCTTAAGGAATAGGGGGTAGTTGTTGACTTGGTCCTTTCCTTCCTTTGCACGTGGGCTTTCAACTTATACAATTTGTGTTTGTTTACTTTTCCATCCCATGGTCCACAATACGCCACCTCAGCAATCCCTTTCTCCCCTCTTCTACCAATTACCGCGCGCCACGTTGGCATCCCTGGTCACTTTTTCCTGCCAATGATACGCTGCCATGTCACGGATGATAAATGGCATTTTTTATCCATAACAATTGCCCCCAAATTTCCGTCTCAAATATTTTTAGGCGGGAATTTCTGTTTGCAATGCGGAGAACTGACGAAACTGGGCAGTTATACCTGATGGTTACAACTCCCCACTTGAGACAAACTGCCGCCACTTTCCCACTTCCCCAAGAACTCTCTCCTCACCATAACTCCTCAACCTCCCTCTTTAATAAATCCCTCGGTATCCCCTTTCTTTTCCTATCCCTCCACATTATTATTCCCTCTCTCTCTACTTTTCTCCATTAATCTCCTCAATACTTCCTCCTTTTCGGCCGCTATAGGTACTTAATCTCCTTGCTTTGCTTTCTTTTTCTTTCTTTGCATACAATGTCACAAAAATCTGCTTCTTCGACCTCGGCCTCGATCCGGTGATGCCACCTGATCTCTTCCCTTCTGGCGGTGTACTCTCCGCCAAGCACTCATGTGACTCCGATTTTACTCCAGAGGATCTTGCTCATATCAGGGAAACATTCGGTTTTTCCGATGATGTGGTATTTCACATTCCAACCCAGGGCCAAAAAGCCGACTCTGTGAGGGCGGGGTGGATATGTCTATATGAATATGCTTTCCGTCTGGGTTTGAGGTTTCCTTTTCCTCCTTTGATTCAAGAGTTTATGAACTTGAATCACTTGGCTATTTGCCAAGTGGCTCCATATACTTGGCGGACTTTGCTTGCGATTAATGCTATGAATAACCGTTTCGGTTATGGAATTGGTCTCCCAGACCTTGCACACTTGTTTTCGGTCAGGTCCCTCAGTCGGGGTCAAGTGACCATTCGGGTTCGAGACGGGGAAAAGAACTGCATTATCTTCCCCGTGAAGCCGGATGACAGCAAGTGGTTTTCCCGCTTTATTTTCGTGAAAATTGACACTCTTCCTGCTCCTACTGACTACATTGTCAGTGTCTGGCGGTCAACATACGGTACTTGCATGCCCTTATTCCTGTGTATTTTTCTTTGATGCTTATATTTCCTTACTTGGTTTCTTGTGCAGATTTGTGCCCCTTGTAGGGAAATATCCGTAAAATTTCCTTAAATTTTAGGACTATAACGTATCTTTAACATGTGATTATTGTCATAAACGGAAAAATACAAGAGAAACGATAAAGTATAAGAATCAACCTCGGGTCCTTTGTGAATACGGCCTAAGAACAGAAATCAATATAGATTTCCTCCTAATCGTTACACCCAAGACCGTCAGAGACTATGCCCCTTGTGCTAGAAAGTACTCTCTAATTGCCTTGCAATATTGAGAGAGTTTTTGTGAGTTTTCGATGTGAGATCTAGATTTCAGAGAAAATGCCTCCAAAAACCTAATTTTTGTGCAAATGAATATATTTTGGTCAAAAGGAGAGAAGCCCTCTCCTTTTGTTCATATGGTTCGGCCGTGGGTTTTACAAGGGAGGGAGTGGGCTTTCACTTTCTCCTTATTTTTAACTCGTGGTCCGACTCAAAATGCTAAAATGTATATGACAGGATTTTATTATAAATTGTCATCAGTTATCGGTTATTAAAATATCAACTAGCAACATGACTCAGTCGATATATTAATACATATCCGACAATAACAATATTGTATAATTAATCAATTCAATATACATTAATTAAATATAACCGTTTATATTTAATTTACGAATTAATCGCTTAATTCACATTAGCCGATATTTTTAATCAGACATTAAATAATTATCTCAACATCGCGTTTGACTAATTATTAGTCAATAACTCCGACTAACTGTTTAGTCATATTAGGCATCAACATGACTGTATTTTCATACCGTCACATCTCTCAAACGTATCCTATAGGTGTGACTTTTAGGGACCAGTTGATCACCGCCATCAGTATGACAATAACGTCAAACTTATCTAGCAAGCCAACCGTTATTGATAAACGTGGACCAACTGATAATAATACAAAAGTATACCCTTTGATCCTTTTAGAGATTTATATGTTATTGCACTAACTGTGGAGGACACCAGCCCCAACAAACTCCCACTTGTCCGTACAAGTGTATGTGCGATAACCGATTCTCATATCCATTTAAAATTTCTCCCACTCAATGTAAAACAATTTGCAGACCCGTATCCGCAAAGGTCGTATTTTACAATCGATCTGTATCAAGAGTGGTTTCCCCGACTAGAGAGTAACTTAACTGATAAAAACGAATCCGTATTCGAGCATGGCCATGCATTTCGATTCTGACTCCTCGAGTGGCCCCGAGAAATATCGAGTACCTGATAAAGGCTGAATATTTCCTTCAACTCGACTCCTGCCGATCTAAGCACATCATGAAATGACCCGAAACAATCTACTTGGCCCCCATTACGGATGACCTAACCGTGAGAAAGAAACCAAAGTCACCCAAAATCTGCCTTAGTCTCAAGAGACAGTCGATAGTCAAAAGAATCGACTCTTAGGATCACCATGGAGGTCCTATCCACGACCTGGCACCGAATGTTATAAAACATTTAGGACTCCACGTCGTTGTCACAATTGTGTCCTACGAGATATCCGTATAACTCGCCTCTGTGATTGGTCAGTCAACCGTTTGACTTATGGCTCGTTAAACCCACCATCAACCAACGTCACAAAATAATTGCCAGAGTTATCAGCTCACGTGGGCAATTAAGGACCAAAATATAATGTTTGTTCAGTTCACTTTGTGGTGTTCAAAAATTGTCGTACAAATCCACATGAAAAACAAAATATATAAATATCAAAACGATGATGTCGTATAGAGTACAAAAGAGAATGAATCTAATCCATAAAATAGTACTACAACTCAGGAACACGTTTAATTCCCATGGAATTAACATGCCCTTCATGCTTATCTTATCGTAATGGTTTAGTGAGAGGATCTGCTATATTATCATCTGTAGCAATCTTTTCTATCACTACCTCCTTTTTCTCCACGTAATCTCGGATTAGATGAGCTTTCCGTTGTACATGTCTAGACTTGTTGCTAGACTTAGGCTCCTTAGCCTGGAAGATGGCACCTCTATTGTCGCAATAGATGGTGATCGGGTCATTCGAACTAGGCACTACAGATAGTCCTTGTAAGAACTGACGCATCCATATCGCTTCCTTTGCGAAACTTCGGCGCGGCATAGTACTCGGACTCGATCATAGAATCTCTTTGTAACACTTTGTTTGGAACTCTTCTAGCTGACTGCAGCGCCATTAAGAGTAAAAACGAATCCAGACTGAGATTTCGAGTCATCTCGATCCGTTTGGAAGCTAGCATCTGCGTAACCGGTTGCGCATAGCTTTTGTTCGCCTCCATAAGTCAATGCCCAATCTTTAGTCCTCCGTAGGTACTTAAGAATGTTCTTGACAGCCATCCAATGTGATTCACCTGGATGTTGTTGGAATCGACTTGTCATACTCAATGCATATGCCACGTCCGGACGTGTGCATATCATGGCATACATGATTGATCCTATTGCCGAGGCATAAGGAATCCGTGTCATGCGCTCTTTCTCTTCCGGTGTCTCTGGTGCCTGAGACTTGCTCAAATGCACCCCTGGAGCCATAGGAAGAAACCCCTTTTTGGAGTTAGTCATGCTGAATCTCTCTAGGATCTTGTCTATGTAAGACTCTTGACTGAGAGATAATATCCGACGTGATCTATCTCGATAGATACGGATGCCCAAAATTCTTTGTGCCTCACCCAGATCTTTCATCTGAAAATGGTTCTTCAACCATACTTTTACCGAAGTTAAGAGAGGTATGTCATTCCCAATCAGGAGTATGTCATCAACATACAATATTAGGAAGACAATCTTACTCCCACTCGACTTGATATATAGACATGGTTCCTCGACCGATCGAGTAAATCCATTTTCTTTTATCACTTGGTCGAAACGATGATTCCAACTCCGAGAAGCTTGCTTAAGTCCATAAATGGAACGCTTAAGCTTGCACACTTTCTTAGGATGTTCAGGATCGATGAAACCTTCGGGTTGTACCATGTACAACTCTTCCTCTAAATAACCATTTAAGAAGGCGGTTTTCACATCCATCTGCCAAATTTCATAGTCATGAAAAGCGGCAATCGCTAAGATAATCCGAATGGAACGCAAAGATGACTACGGTGCAAAAATTTCATCGTAGTGCAAACCTGGCACTTGGGTGAAACCTTTAGCAACTAGTCGTGCTTTATAGATATCTTGTTGACCTTCCACAGAATGCTTTATCTTGTAAAGCCATTTGCATTGAAGGGGACGAACCTTAGCAGGCAAGTCAACAAGATCCCACACGTTGTTCTCATATATGGAGTCCATCTCGGATTGCATGGCCTCAAGCCATAGCTTTGAGTCAGAACTAGTCATGGCACCTTTATAGGTTGCGGGTTCACTACTCGTTAAGAGTAGAATGTCATCTATGTCATGTTCCTCGACCATACCAATGTATCTGTCTGGAAGAATAGAGACTCTTCCCGACCTCCTAGGTTCCTCAGGAATGTTCACCACAGCCGGGATTGAAGGAACTGGTTCCTCCAATGGTTGCTCGGTATTTGGTTCTGGAATCTCCGACAGCTCGAAGGTTCTATTACTCTTCGCATTCTCGAGAAATTCCTTCTCTAAGAATGTCGCACTAGCCGCAACAAATACACGTTGTTCGGTTGGCGAATAGAAGTAATGACCAAGTGTTCCTTTAGGATAACCTATAAAGTATGTCTTGACCGATCGCGGGCCGAGCTTATCCTCGTGTCTCCACTTGACATAAGCCTCGCAGCCCCAAACCCGTATAAAGGACAAGTTAGGGACCGTTCCCTTCCATAGTTCATATGGAGTCTTGTCAACAGCTTTAGACGGACTTCGGTTAAGTATTAGAGCAGCTGACAGAAGAGCATAACCCCACAATGAGTCAGGCAACACGGTGTGACTCATCATGGATCGAACCATATCAAGTAGTGTTTGATTTCTCCGTTCGGACACACCATTCAACTGAGGTGTTCCAGGTGGAGTTAACTGTAAGGCAATCCCACAGTCCTTAAGGTGTTGATCAAACTCGTGAGAAAGATACTCGCCACCACGGTCTGATCGTAGTGTTTTAATCTTTCTACCCAGTTGGTTCTGTACCCGATTCTGGTATTCTTTGAATTTCTCAAAGGATTCACTTTTGTGCTTCATTAAGTAGACATAGCCATATCTACTTAAATCGTCCGTGAAAGTGATGAAATACCTATAGCCTTCTCGTGTGGTGATTGACATAGGTCCACACACATCCGTATGTATGAGTCCTAATAGGTCAGCAGCGCACATTCCAACACCTTTGAAGGAAATTCGAGTCATCTTGCCAATGAGACATGATTCACACGTGCCAAATGATTGAAAATCAAAGGCCGAGATAGCTCCATTCTTTATGAGCTGTTTTACGCGTTTCTCATTAATGTGTCCCATACGGCAGTGCCATATTTACATTTGATTTTTGTCACCAACCTTTAACTTCTTATTCATTACGTGCAATATTTCGGTGGTCTGATCTAAAACATAAATTCCGTTCATGGAGACTGCCTTGAAATAAATCATATCGTGTAATGAGAAAATGCAACTATTATTCTCTATTACAAATGAAAAACCAAGTTTGTCAAGTGCAGAAACTGAAATAATGTTTTTAGAAAGACTGGGTACATAATATCAGTTATATAAAAATAACTCAAATCCGCTAGGAAGCTGGATCACGTATGTTCCCCTCGAGACGGCAGCCACTCGTGCTCCATTCCCGACACGCAGGTCCACCTCACCCTTTACGAGGGGTTCGATGTTTCGGAGGCCCTGCACATGATTACACAGATGAGAACCACAACCAGTATCTAGTACCCAAGTTCCGTAACTTACGTGGTTAATCTCAATCATATGAATAAAAGAAGAAGAAGACATACCAACAGGATTAACGCGACCTGCTTTTATGTCCTCATGGTATACAGGACATGTACGCCTCCAATGCCCAGTCTTGTGGCAATGATGGCATTCCATGTTACCGGTCTTGCTCTTTGTCGCGCCTGATGAGGTGCTCGACTCACCAGGCCCACTCTTACCTGATCCCGACTTCTTAAACTTCGGTTTACCTACTGCTAGGTCTGCCTGAGCTTTGCCCTTACCCTTGCCCTTGTTTGACACAATGAGAACATCCTGTTTCAGGCTCCCACTAAACTTCATGTCCTTCTCGGTCTGTACGAGAAGGGAGTGTAGTGCATGAGGACTTTTCTTCAAATTATTCATATAGTAATTGGCTCTAAAGAGCGCAAAACCATCGTGGAGTGAATGAAGCATGCGGTCAATCACAATGTTCTCGCTGATTTTACAATCCAGCGCCTCCAATTTCTTGACATTCTCAATCATGCTGAGAATGTGTGGGCTAACCGGTTGCCCCTTCTGGAGTTTCGCCTCAAAGAAGCGACAGGTATGCTCATAAGTCACGATTCTCGGTGCTTTCGAGAATTCCTTAGTGAGCGTGGTGAAAATCTTGTTCGCATCTTGGGCTATGAAGCGTTTCTGCAAATTGGATTCCATTGCAAAAATGAGTACGTTTTTAATCGCACTCGCTTCCATGACGAAATCGCTATACGTGGCGATCTCGTTAGCTCCAGCCGTGGGGCCTGGGTTTGACGGGATGGGCTCAACCAGATATTTGAGCTTCCCGTCGGAATGGCGACATTCCGTAATGCCGCCTCCCATTCCGCGAAGTTTGATCCATCATTCTTCGATCGAGTAGACGATTCATCGATTCATGAAGATCCGAAGCCCGGACTCACGGTCCAATGTGGCACTTGGCATTGGGTCGTCGGCACGGCCACCATTATGTTATTAGCGCTTTAAATGATCGTGATCTACATTGAAAAGAAAGGAAAAACAAAACGAAATAAGCAACTCATCGAGGTGATTTAAGTCTATTTAAAATTCATTTTAACGTGTAGACTCATTGCACTTGCATAATTGATCTCCTCAAGAATAATACAAGTGATCCCAAGACTCAATTTCCGTAAATTGATAAGCCAACTGTTTAGCTAGTTCTACCGTTAGAACTCTTGGTCGATAGATTTCCGTAAATCCTATCTTTAGTCCACCATAATCACAGGATCGTACGAGTGACCATAGTGTTGAGATAAAATAGGTCAATCAGTTCCAACTTACCCGACGTAGAAGGGGTCATATTATGCCTACCGACGAAGAAGGGATTCATTGGAGTTTGACCTATAAAGACTATTCTCAATTTTTGTTTATACGAGGAAGATCCCATCAATTTAGTTTTAATTCATTTTAAGTGAACGAAAAAACTAGCATTACGTGAATGAATTAACTTGGGTGATGGCTTATTTAAAACATGTGATATCTGTATATCATAGAAAACTAACGCGTAACCTCTATATGAGTCAGTTTTCATGCAATTATTAGGTGGTTTGGTTTTAGGCGGAATATGATGCAAACTATCGTTACGATGAAAACATAAATAAAAAAGCAATACGTAAATAAAAGTCCTAGTGTGGCCTATCCTAGCAAAAAGAACATAATACAACTTTGGAATCCACCGTTGGACCCGAGAAGCTTGTCTTGATGTTCCATCTTGATCCATGTAGCGGGAGTGAGCATCCGATTCTCCATCTTTGGTCTTCTCAAAATTACAATTTAAAATTTACAAAATATAAACCTATTTACATTCTAAATAAAACTGTAATTATAAAAAAACAAAACGGAGTTGCGAGATCTCAAAATACAACCAAGACCGTGTTCCATCATTACGGTAACACGTTCTACTAAGGCCACACTAAGTTACAACCGTTTGTAAAAAGAAAATAAATACGTAATAAATTCATTCATGGCATTCAAAAGTAACGATAAATAAATAAAAATGCATCAACTAAAAAAATTTATTCGTGACATAATTCCGTAATTATGTTAAATTTATCCAAACCACCTTTTAACAATTAAAATTATGTGACAAAACCGCTTCTATCAACTTAATTTTAATTTATGATAATCCGTTACTTTAAATCGCTTTAAAATAACTAAATGGTACGTGAGTGAACCGTTTCACTATCAAGCGAGTGTACAACATCCGTATAATGTACATTTTATGGCCAAAAGAGAAAAATTTTCAGCAAAAAAAAAAAATTTCAGCCGTGGCCAAAAGGAGGAAAAACACGAATTTTTTTTTTTTTAATTTTCCAGCGGTTTGCCGAGAGGAAAGAGAGCAAAATTTTTTTTTCAAACTCAATTTTCAGCGGCATCCAAGAACAACAATTGAACAAAAAACACCAATTGCAATTTGAACATAATCCGTATTAAAACAAAATTACAATTGACAAATCTTTAACATATTGCTATGATTATCGTTTAAAATAACAATATGCAAAGAACAAATCGAAAAACAAAATCAGACGATTGAGACTGATCAGCAGTAAGCCGTGTGGCACGGCTTCCAATGCAAAAAAAAAATAAAAAACAGCCGTGTAAAATCAATTCGGCCGCACGTTTTTTTTATGCAAAAATTTATCGATTCAATTCGTTTAATGAAAATCATAAAGAAAAATTTACGTGGCCTCGCTCTGATACCACTTGTAGGGAAATATCCGTAAAATTCCCTTAAATTTTAGGACTATAACGTATCTTTAACATGTGATTATTGTCATAAACGGAAAAATACAAGAGAAACGATAAAGAATAAGAATAAACCTCGGGTCCTTTGTGAATACGGCCTAAGAACAGAAATCAATATAGATTTCCTCCTAATCGTTACACCCAAGACCGTCTGAGACTATGCCCCTTGTGCTAGAAAGTACTCTCTAATTGCCTTGCAATATTGAGAGAGTTTTTGTGAGTTTTCGATGTGAGATCTAGGTTTCAGAGAAAATGCCTCCAAAAACCTAATTTTTGTGCAAATGAATATATTTTGGTCAAAAGGAGAGAAGCCCTCTCCTTTTGTTCATATGGTTCGGCCGTGGGTTTTATAAGGGAGGGAGTGGGCTTTCACTTTCTCCTTATTTTTAACTCGTGGTCCGACTCAAAATGCTAAAATGTATATGACGGGATTTTATTATAAATTGTCATCAGTTATCGGTTATTAAAATATCAATTAGCAACATGATTCAGTCGATATATTAATACATGTCCGACAATAACAATATTGTATAATTAATCAATTCAATATACATTAATTAAATATAACCGTTTATATTTAATTTACGAATTAACCGCTTAATTCACATTAGCCAGTATTATTTAATCTGTATTAAATAATTATCTCAACATCGCGTTTGACTAATTATTAGTCAATAACTCCGACTAACTGTTTAGTCATATTAGGCATCAACATGACTGTATTTTCATACCGTCACATCTCTCAAACGTATCCTATAGGTGTGACTTTTAGGGACCAGTTGATCACCGCCATCAGTATGACAATAACGTCAAACTTATCTAGCAAGCCAACCGTTATTGATAAACGTGGACCAACTGATAATAATACAAAAGTATACCCTTTCATCCTTTTAGAGATTTAAATGTCATTGCACTAACTGTGGAGGACACCAGCCCCAACAAACTCCCACTTGTCCGTACAAGTGTACGTGCAATAACGTTATCCGCACTAACTGGAGGACACCGGCTCCAACACCCCTTGCCTTTGTTCCCTGACAAAACCGCGTCTCTTTCCAAGTTATTCAGTCCACCTCTAGAGAATAGGACTTTCCCCAATCTGGTTCAGGATTCTGCAGCTGTGGTGAAGAAAACAGCGGCTGAGGAAAAAGATTCAATGTCGACTAGTGCGTTGTTCTTCCTTTTTTTACTAGGTTCTGTTTCTGGATATTTGATACTTCTGGTTTTGACTTGAACTTTGCTGCTTCCAGGCTCTGCAAAATCTAGAATCTCGCTGGATGACATCCTGGCTCAGAAAGAGAAGGAGTGTGTCGCAGTTGCTCCTAAGCCTGCTGAGAAGAGAAAGTCTACCCCTGCCCCTGGTTCCGGTCCTCGTCCTAAGACAATATCTGCTGCTGTGGGCCAGGCTAAGGAGCAGTCTCCTATCGAAACTACTCCTTTAGCGGTGAGGCCTCCACCGCCTGGGCATGGGCCATCTGCTTCTGGGGATCCTCCGGTTCCCAAACCTATTCCTGCTTCTGTCCCAGCCACGTCTGCTTCTAGTACGATCCCAACGTCTGAAGCCATCCCTGCTTCTGGAGCTACCCCTGCTTCTGGGGCTGCCTCTGGTTCCAAATCTGCTCCTGCTTCTGAGGCTATTGTCCTTATACTTCCAGACGATTTTGGCAAGACCAAATCTGCGCGTAACCTGGGCCTGATGGATCAGTTGCTGTTTCCTGCCCCCGAGTCGCACTGGGGACAAGGGCTTTGCATGATCTGGTGGACCGTGCAGTTGATCATTCTTTTGAGGTAACACATTGATACCCGTCGTTGTGAGTACCAAAAATAAAATTTATATTTCCTATTAAAACTAACCTAGGCTAGTGGTAACAGGGTCGAACCACAAGGAGGCGAATGTAATTAATAATTGTCTAATTCTAGTATAAGGTAACGAATGTGGGGGTTGAATTGATTTGGTCTACAGCTAAAGGCAATAAACTAAAAAGACGGATAAAACAGATAAAAGCAGGGGTACTAGGATGGTCGGTTCACTATAGTTTCGGCGGCAGCATACTAAGTAGGTCTAAATCAAACACATGAGGCGGGAAAACAAGAGGTCCTCTCGCTCCACTCTTTACAGATAGAATCTTTCGACCTCGCTATAAGTCCCTAATATCACTAATACTGAATCTCGTCCTGAAAAGTGACTAATAATCTAAACTTTACCTATCTTTCGATCTCAGCATAGTTTAGTCATTTTAATTGGTGATCTAACAACTTTCCCTATCTTTCGATCTAATGGGTCAGTCATATATTAAGCATTCAACTAGTCGCATGCATTCGATTCGTCAAATACAACATTTAAATCAATAAAAACGAAGGTAAACCTCACGTGGTCAGTCGATCGACCAGGTATGGCAGTCGATCGACTGACACGCGATTTCAGGCCATGTTAATTCTATTGCCGCCTACACTATAACTCCCCTACATCCTAGCACGAATAAATTAGCTACTCATACTAAGAATGATAACAACAATGAGATTGACTATTAAATCTATTGAATTCATGATTAATACGGAAAGATAAATAAATAACATAAAATGATAAAATTGGCTTCGGAATCTAACTAACAATTTCTATACTATCAACGCAATAAAGATGAACTGAAATAGAACAGAAGGAATACCGAAATTGCAGAGGAATTGTAACGGAATGATTAGAAGTACGAACGAAAATCCGATGCAAACCAATGTTCCGAACCCTAATTATTGATATTCTAAAACTGATTGTAAAACTAGATAATAATTCGATCCCTATTCTGATGTTCTAGGTTACGTTATATAGCAAACTAACGTAACTTTTATTATCAAAACCTAAACACAATGGGCTTTCTTTCCCTCGATCTTTTAATTCTCATTTGAAGTAGCGGTGTGGTCGATCGACTGCTGGGACCGGTCGATCGACTGGGATGAAGTGTACAGTAGCTTCTGGATCCCGTGGGTTGGTCGATCGACTAAGGGTACCGTCGATTGATCATGAATGGCACTTGACTTTTATAGTCTCGTGGATTTGTCTTTTGGGCCTTGAAATGCGCACCAAGCTCGTTCCTTAAGTGAATACTTCACGTCAAATGCAATGCAGGATACTCGGGGATGGATTTAGCTCAATTTCCGTTGAATTCTTCACATTTCTACAATAATGTACAAAAACACGAAAGTAGACGGAAATAGGGAGAATAGCAGCATAAACTACTAAAATGAGCTCTGAAATGCGTGTAAAACAGGATGTAAAACATCATATAAAAGACACGCATCACACATGTTGACTGCCTCAAAATAATCTTCCCTTTTCTCTCTCTTTTTTTTTTATTGACACTTTGTTCTGGTTTGGCAGTCTTTTCAAATGTCCTTGTTTCTGAGGAGGAATGTTCCTCTTCTGGAAGCGGAAAATGCCAAATTTCAGAAGCTGACGAAAAAAGCCAATGAGGGTAGGCTTAAGATTCAGGCTGATCTGGACAAGTCCCAGAGTTTGCTGCTGGAGGAGGCTGCTTAGAAGCAGAGTTTACAGAACAGTCTTTCTGCTGCTGAAGGGCGGATTTCTGGTGCTGAGAAGAAGGCTGCTGATGCCGAGAAGAAGGCTGCTGATTCTGAAAAGCGTGCCTCAGAAGCTGAGAGACGTACCTTAGAGGTGGAGAAACGTGTCTCAGAGGCTGAGAACCGTGCTTCTGACGCAGAGGCTCGTGTTGCCCAGATCCAGGAAGAGAAGGCTTCTGATGTGCAGGAGTTGAAAGAGACTTTGGTGAATGCTTTGTCCTATGCTGCTTTAGAAACGAAGATCAAGTGTATAAAGTTATTCCAGAAGGGAGAGCATTCGGCTTGGGACTTAGGAGCTGAAGAGGAAAAGCTTGCTGCTGCTTTCCCTGACGGTCTGAATCTGGATGTGATGGCTGGCTTAGTGAAGCCTGGTGCTGCTTCCGCTGATGGTCCGGATGCTGAGGAAGAGGTGAATTCTCCTGCTCCTGCCACTCAGGCAGCTGCTTCTGAAGCTGTGGAGCATATTGACATAGATTAGCTTTTCTCTGCATCTGCAAGACTTTTGCTATGTTTAGTTAGTTTCTGGCCCTACGGGGCGTAACATTTTATTTTGAACAGTTTATGTGTTTTGGTCTGGTTCTGGTGCCAGACGTATTTTGCTTTTGCAACTTTAGTATTTTCTAGTGGATATTTCTTTGCGTCGTACCGTTTCTGGTGCTTTGATTTGTGCATGCACGTCGTTTGTTTGGCCATCGCTGTTAGATTGCTGGCTAAGGGGTCTAGTACGCCCACTCGTCCAGAGGAGCCAGGCTTGCGTGGGTGCTAATGCATCGCGGGAGGCTGGTTGTCCCGGTTGTACGTGCTTAGCCACGGACACACGCCTTCTGTAATGAGTACAAGCTCTGCCAGATTAGTTTGCATTTTATTCACTTGGCTTATTTGAAAAAATAAAAGGAGTTCTATACTTAAAACATTCAAAGTGATTTTACAACTTAAAATTTGTTAGAATTAAAATACGAACAAGGCTGTTTTAGAACCAGAAATGTTGTATTCGGAAATAACGTTTAGAACCAGAAAAACATTCAGAATCAGAGGGTATTCAGATCCAAAAAAATATTTAGGAATAGAAAAATACTTTAGAAGTAGGAAAATGTTTTAGAGCCAGAAAAATAATTGGAGACATAAAAATACTTAGAGACAGAAAATATTCAGGGCCAGAAAATATGTAAGGAAATATCTAGAACTCAGGTGAAATTTGTATCGGTAGGCCGAGTACCCAGTTGTTGACCATGCTGGTGACTTAACTGAAATATTTTTTCAAGTGGGTGATATTCCAGGATCTGGGAACCATTTGCCTTTCCAAAGTCATGAGTCGGTAAGCTCCATTTCCAACTGTGCTCTCTACTTGGTATGGCCCCTCCCAGTTGTAGGCGAATTTTCCTGCTTGCTGGTTCTTGGTATTCTGGAAGACTTTCATCAGGACCAT
Source organism: Silene latifolia (assembly GCF_048544455.1). Lineage (NCBI taxonomy): Eukaryota > Viridiplantae > Streptophyta > Magnoliopsida > Caryophyllales > Caryophyllaceae > Silene > Silene latifolia. Next base: position 299,465,583 of record NC_133538.1, on the reverse strand, counting down.
ATCTCCCACCTGCAGGGTTCTTACCTTTACATTCTTGTTATAGCTTATAGCCACGGTCTGTCGGTAGGAAGCCATCCTGATCTGGGCGCTGGTTCTGAGTTCATCTACCGTGTCCAGATTGCTTGTCATTTCTACTTGATTCCTATCTTCTGTTATGCATCCATATCTGTGGGTTGGGACCCTAACTTTGGATAGGATGACTGCTTCTGCTCCGAACACCAGGCTGAAGGGGGTTTGTCCCGTTGCAACCTTTGGTGTGGTTCTGTCAGCCCAGAGAACCAGAGGTAGCTCTTCTGCCCATTTGCCCCCAATCTCCTCCAGTTTCTTTTTCAAGTTTTCAATGATAATCTTATTGCTGGATTCAGCTTGTCCGTTAGACTGGGGGTTCCTGGGAGTAGATTTCTGCAACGAGATATTCCACCTAGCACAAAAAGCTTCTGTCTTATTTCCAATGAATTGGGACCCATTATCACATATAATTGATACGTGTCGTTAAGCGTATACAAATTAATAATTTATAATCCTATCTTAACCTCAAAATTATAAACATAGTAAAGGATAAGTAGGGTCGATCCCACAGAGAGATTGGAAAACTAATTAACTATCTAGTATTATTATCTACTAACTTACATATATATACCATAAGTTACGTATTTACGGCTATTAACATTATGTACGATTAGGGGGGAGTTTGTTTGTAGTTTTGAACTAAACTTAAAGGACTAAATACTAAAGCTAGACGCGAAGTTAAATACCCCATTAAGCACATATTCTACTGGTAATTCTAGTTTGTGAACCGATTATTGTTTACGTCAAACCTCCGGTTTATTTATAGATTAACTGTGGAATTAAAGATAACAATAACTCCCTATCCTCTCTTAGATTACAACCGACCTGAACTAAGCCTAGACCGATTCTTAACTAACCGACCGATGTAAGTTTGTCACACCCTACTAAAGACCGAATTAGCAGCATTATTGAACCAAGAAAATATCATTAACCCAATTAACCCGTTTAAGTGTCGTCAATACCTGAACGATTAACTGACCAAATTTTACTCCTAACTTAAACTAACCCCAATTGCAGAGATTAATCTAAACTAGTTGCTACTCGGATTATACGACTCGAACTAAGCGAGAATCACACAATTAGCGAAAGTATACAATTCCAATCATAATAAGATAACAAATTATAAATCAAGATTGCAACTTACGATTAAAACGAGTAAAAATTCGGATACAAATAACTGAAAGATTAACAATAAACAACCAACGGTTTTCAATACTAAAATTAATCAACGAAAATAAGCCATAAATTGAATACAAGAGAGGTAGAGAGAACTTAATTACTGCACGGAACTTGTAGTCGGATCATTGGATGTCGCACCTCGAAAACCGCCTCAAATTCGCCCTTACTCGACCGTGTGCTAAGACTCCGCCGAGTACGGTCTCCTCCTCGCTCTCACGACCCAATCGGTCTCAAATCGTCACTCGGTACGCTCAATATCCGGGAAATATGTGGGTAAATTCCTTCCTTTGAGGGTTAAGGAATCGGGTATTTATACTTGATCAAGGTTAAAGACCGAAGATAAATTTTGCAAGAAGTAGGATAGATTTTGTGATTAGAATACGAGACAAGATCGAATTTGAGACAGAGTTGGATTTCATCATGCTTCATGTTTCCATTAGCATCTATGTCGCTTTGCTTCTTTGTTTCACACACTCGCCCAATTCTCAAGTCATGGGTGCCAACTCCACGAAATTAATTAATTATTACGTACGTGCACCTTTGCGTGCTTCTTTATTTCTTATGCTTCGTTCTTATTTTGTTCTCTTGGTCCGTTTTACACATACTTGCTTCATACTTTTGATCCATTAAGCGCGTCATTCGGCCCATTCTCTTCCGTCTTGTAATCTGCTATATCAAAACACATTAAATAAGCTCATTTGCATTTAAAATAATAATAACAGTAATTAAATATCGAAACTAACGAATATATAATATTATAGCTCAATTAACCCGAAAGACGACACTAACAATATACGAATACGAGGTAAAAACATAAATAATTATGGGCTTATCAAATTCCCCCACACTTAGCTTATTGTCGCCCTCGACAATGACAAAACCGGAGCTATAAATAAATAATCAACCTCAAAGATTTAGACATAACCAAGACAAGTAATCGACGACAAACTAAACACATTTTTTTTTGAAATCATTTTATTTAAGTTAGTGAGTCAACGGAAAACATATGTAGTTAGATTAGAAAGCAACATATACCAAATTTTTCCCTCCACTTCAAACTATACAACCAACTATTAGCCAACATAAATATTTTAAACCGCTTCTAAATTATAATGATAAATAAATGCGTTAGCAATACACTCGGTCCAACTATCTTCGTGCGCATGTGCAAGTGTATTGACTCGTAGAAGAGGGGTTCAGCAATTTAAGGTCCTAGGGAAAGGGGATTTACTTTCTGTACATAGTACGAGGATCGTTCTCCCGAGCATTCAAGTGTATCCGTCATACCTCAATTAACTTACCCACCAATCCACAACCATCACATTGTCATTCACGTTTTTTTCTTCATTTTTTTCTTTCATTTTCACTTTTTTTTTCACATTTTTTTCTTCTGTTTTTCTCTGTTTGACTTTTTTTTTTCTGTTTTTTTTTTTCTTCAATTCCACCCTTCACATTTCGTACCCGTGGATATATCCAGTGTCCCTTGTAGCGAGCTTTCGACCAATGGATCCCGCCCATCCGGACAAGTCATTAGGCATTCTCCCAATACATTGATTGGGTTCCCCTAAGGGTCTAATCACTCGGGCACCGGATAGAATTGAGGTCAAGAACTTAAAGCGGGAGTCACCTATGAAAGTAAATTGGTTAATAAGACCGGCTTAAGCTCCCACACTCTAGAGTCAACAAAAAGTGTAATAAAGATAGCCAAATTAAGTGCTTTATAATTCTAATTTAAAGGAGACTTAAAATATTTATGTCACTTAATTAATCAATCCAAGTTCAAAATGGAGGAAAAATTCATGTATACACAACTTCAAAACATTTTTATAGTATACTACTAATATTAGTAAAATTATTTTTAAGTTAGTATTTTTTAAAAGTTGTTAGATTAGCGCTTGTCGTCGACTCGCTAGTCTAGCTAGTCCAATAAAAACAAGGTCTTTTTTACTTGTCAAATACCAATTTCTGACCAAATTTTGACAGCATCTCCCCTAAAAATGGACATATCAAAAAAATCTGACCACCTGAAAGTGCAACAAAAAAAAATACATGGCAACCCGCCAAACTCCAATTTCAGCACACAAAACCACAACTCCATAAATTTTTTAAGTAAACCCAATTTTATTTTTAGGCCCTTGCCTCTCCCCCACACTTAAACTCGACATCGTCCTCGATGTCGAAATGGACAACGAGATAAAAAATTTAGCATAAAATATAAATAAGAGGGAATGAGGTACTTAGCGGATTCATGTATAGGCAGAGTAGGTGATACGGATGCAGCTATATAACCCGATCAAACCGCACAGCTCTCTTGATCTAGTACTTTCGCCAATAGCTATGGAGTAAATAAATCCAGCATGATCAGCCTCCAGTATGATCCCATATGCTCTGTCGATCCCCTTTCTGCAGCTAGCAGCATGGCTTATTTTTTATTCCATCAACTCATAAGCAGTCCGATAATAGCATTCCTGCAAAATATAAGAACTCGACCAAGACAAGTGAAACAGAAAGGATGCAAAATACCCAGAGCATCAGCAGTACTCTTTTTTATTTTTTACTAATTCTAATTTTTTTGTGCAACCGACACTATTAACATCCCCCTACAAAGGTTGCGAAACTCAGGGAGGCACTTAAGCCGACTCAACTCACTAACTAAGAAAGCATATAAATATTAAACACACATAAAAGCAATAAAAATTAAGCTTGGGTTGCCTCCCAAGAAGCGCTTTGTTTAATGTCACGGCTCGACATAGTTCTATTCTTGTCAAAAATAATTAAACTTATCAACAACCAGCTCAGTTATTTTTCCATAACTAATATTGTAATCAGCTCATCCAATCTAATATCTCAGCACCTACCAGCTTGTAGGTCATTCAAACCTAAGTCCACAATACACCAGCAAATTTCTCCAAGTACCAGCAAATATATATGTCTTAAAACCTCAAATTCCTCTTTCTGTCATTCAACGTGTCACTTGACGCATAGCAGTCAAGTAGTACCATTGTTTTCAGTTCAAAATGTAACTATGTCCTCCAAGACCTCAACTCCTAATTCAGTTCAGCTATTAATAAGATCTCAGATTCTCAGCAACAACGGCTAACTTTCAGACACTACTTATTTTTCCGTCAAATGTACCCAGCAACTACAACTCAAAACTTCAATGATTTCCTCAAATCTAGCTCACTGGTGTCTCAAATAATTCAATCACTATATCCATTATATTATCTCAATAGCTGACTACGAGTTTACGTCTTCAAATAATTCATCCCCCACACTTTGGTTAAAGTAAGGGAGCATATATGAGAGAAGGGTGATTCAGACGATAAGCAATTAGTGAGAGATGATAAGGGCTAAGCAAACGTAAAACAGAAGACAAGTAGTTAGCTAGACTACCAAGCTTCCTAAAAAAAACGTCACTCACCCCACAATTTATTCCTGTACTCACTGCCCAAGTTCCTGTACACTCTTTTATATCATACTCTGCTCAGTTCAAACTACCATGTCACTTTATTCCCAAACCAAGCTCTTTGATCATCCCAGTATTTACTCATTATTCTAATCATAACCTAACTAACATACCAACCACAAAATAGTAAGGCTTACGTTTATAGTTAATCAAGGACACCAACAACTCTGTGAATAAAAATTAAGTTCAGGGAATAGGAGGTGCTAATTTGGTACTATAACAAAGTATATACATTTAACAGATGTACCAATACAAGGGTGTTGCCAATAACAGTTTAGATATACCAATAAGAATTAGTTTAACAAATTAAATTTGATCAAAACAAGGGTGTTGCAGAATTAGTCTAGCTGGATTCAAAAACAGGTAGAAAGAACATAAGAAAACAGCATGCAAAAAGTATTAACAAAACATGTCATCTACTTATGATTTCCACACACATAAAATCCAACTAAAAGAAAAATAGAACCTTAATACAAACATAGAAAATTAATAATTCATCAATCTCCCCGTCAACGGCGCCAAAATTTGATACGTGTCGTTAAGCGTATACAAATTAATAATTTATAATCCTATCTTAACCTCAAAATTATAAACATAGTAAAGGATAAGTAGGGTCGATCCCACAGAGAGATTGGAAAACTAATTAACTATCTAGTATTATTATCTACTAACTTACATATATATACCATAAGTTACGTATTTACGGCTATTAACATTATGTACGATTAGGGGGGAGTTTGTTTGTAGTTTTGAACTAAACTTAAAGGACTAAATACTAAAGCTAGACGCGAAGTTAAATACCCCATTAAGCACATATTCTACTGGTAATTCTAGTTTGTGAACCGATTATTGTTTACGTCAAACCTCCGGTTTATTTATAGATTAACTGTGGAATTAAAGATAACAATAACTCCCTATCCTCTCTTAGATTACAACCGACCTGAACTAAGCCTAGACCGATTCTTAACTAACCGACCGATGTAAGTTTGTCACACCCTACTAAAGACCGAATTAGCAGCATTATTGAACCAAGAAAATATCATTAACCCAATTAACCCGTTTAAGTGTCGTCAATACCTCGAACGATTAACCCACCAAATTTTACTCCTAACTTAAACTAACCCCAATTGCGAGATTAATCTAAACTAGTCGCTACTGGATTATACGACTCGAACTAAGCCGAATCACACAATTAGCGTATATACAATTCCAATCATAATAAGATAACAAATTATAAACTGAAGATTGCAACTTACGATTAAAACGAGTAAAAATTCGGATACAAATAACTGAAAGATTAACAATAAACAACCAACGGTTTTCAATACTAAAATTAATCAACGAAAATAAGCCATAAATTGAATACAAGAGAGGTAGAGAGAACTTAATTACTGCACGGAACTTGTAGTCGGATCATTGGATGTCGCACCTCAGAAACCGCCTCAAATTCGCCCTTACTCGACCGTGTGCTAAGACTCCGCCCGAGTACGGTCTCCTACTGCTCTCACGACCCAATCAGGTCTCAAATCGTCACTCAGTATCGCTCAATATCTGGGAAATATGTGGGTAAATTCCTTCCTTTGAGGGTTAAGGAATCGGGTATTTATACTTGATCAAGGTTAAAGACCGAAGATAAATTTTGCAAGAAGTAGGATAGATTTTGTGATTAGAATACGAGACAAGATCGAATTTGAGACAGAGTTGGATTTCATCATGCTTCATGTTTCCAGTAGCGTCTATGTCGCTGCTTCTTTGTTTCACACACTCGCCCAATTCTGAAGTCATGGGCTGCCAACTCCACGAAATTAATTAATTATTACGTACGTGCCTGCTTGCGTGCTTCTTTATTTCTTATGCTTCGTTCTTATTTTGTTCTCTTGGTCCGTTTTACACATACTTGCTTCATACTTTTGATCCATTAAGCGCGTCATTCGGCCCATTCTCTTCCGTCTTGTAATCTGCTATATCAAAACACATTAAATAAGCTCATTTGCATTTAAAATAATAATAAAAGTAATTAAATATCGAAACTAACGAATATATAATATTATAGCTCAATTAACCCGAAAGACGACACTAACAATATACGAATACGAGGTAAAAACATAAATAATTATGGGCTTATCAATAATCTCAGATGGAATGCCAAACCTGCATATGATATTGCGTTTAATGAAAGATATCACCTGGGTTTCTGTAACCTGGGAGTAGAGGTGTTCAGAATAAACCGAACCGCAAAACCGAAAAACCGTCTATTTTTAAGGTTCGATTAACCGAACCGTTTCGACAAAGCGGTTCTTTGAACCGAACCGTTAACTTTATTATGGAAAAGGTTCGGTTAAGGTTCGCAATTTTAGATAACCGGTTAACCGCGAACCGAACCGTTTCACAAAAAAGTAAGCAAAAAATTAAAATATTATATAAAAAATATTTCGTTCGTTTAATTTTCTTAGTGTATCCAAATTTAAAATTTCTTAAATTGATTAATGCTAAAGTTTAGCTTATTAACCTTATTGTTGGGCATAATATATAATGAAATTTTAATTAAACTATTAGAAAAAATTCCCAAAAATTAATGAAAACTGAAAAAAAAAGTAATATAGAACGATTATCGGTTAACCGGTAACCGAACCGCTAATAACCGTTTAAAATGGTTAACCGAACCGTTTATAACCGTTTCTAACGGTGCGGTTTAGGTTCGGAGTTTTGCCGAACCAAACCGTATGCGAACCGAATTAAATTAGAGGTTCGGTGAACCGAACCGCGAATGAACACCCCTAGCTGGGAGAACGACTCTGCTTCTATCCATTTTGAGAAGTAGTCCGTCATGGCGAGCATATAGACTTTGTTTCCTGGTGCTCTGGGCAGTGGTCCCACTATGTCTATTCCCCACTTCATGAAGGGCCATGGTGAGATAACCTGGTGCAGAGGCTCTGCTGGCTGGTGGCTAACGTGGGCGTGCCTCTGACAAGCGTCACATCTTTTTGCGAATTCCATGGCATCTTTGCGCATTGTGGGCCAGAAGTATCCCTGCCTCAGTGCCTTGTTGGACAGGCTCCTGCCCCCTGCATGGTTTCCACATTCTCCACTGTGGAGAGCATGCAATACAGCCTGAGACTCTTCCCGATCCAGGCATCTGAGGTAAGGTCCAGCGAGGGATTTCCTGAATAAAACATCATTGATTAGTATGAATCTGGATGCTCTCATTCTGAAGCTCCTTACCTCCTATTTATCTGCTGGCAAGGTTTCATTCTGCAGCCAGTCTATGTATGGTTTTCTCCAGTCTGGAGTGTTTTCTGCATTGCTGGTGTTGCACACCACTTCTGCTTCCTGCTAAGATTTTAATGTTGCTGGCTCCAGCACGTGGACAGTTGGAATTGTGGAGATAGTTCCTGCCTTGATGGTTGCCCCCAGGGTGGCTAGTGCGTCTGCTTCTGCATTCTAGTCCCTGGGGATTTGCTTGATGTTGAACGTGACAAATCTGATTTTCAGCTCCTTTGCTATGTCTAGATATGCCATCTTCCTGGGATTCCTGGCCTCATAGCAATCATTAACATGGTTAACTATAAGCTTAGAATCACTGCAAACCTGAAAGTGTCTGATTTTCAGATCTAGAGCCAGCTTCAGACCCATGATCAGTGCCTCATATTCGGCTTCGTTGTTTGTGGCTTTGAATTCACATCGTACGGCCTGGACTATGAGGTCTCTCTGGGGTGATTTGAGGACCAGTCCTACTCCTGCTCCTTTGGCGTTGGAGGCTCCGTCCATATATAGCTCCCATACTTGCTCTCCTTTATCTTCTTCCGATTCGAAATATCTGTTCGGCCGGGTCCTTTGAGTATCGAAGTGTCGACACAAAGTCCGCGCGAGCTGAGAATTTATGGCTGTACGAGGTTCAAACTTGAAATCGTAACCACTCAAGTGCACGGACCATTTAGCCATTCTTCCTGACAATTCTGATTTTCTCATGATATTTTTAAGAGGATAATTAGTTATCACAGAAATTGTATGAGACTCGAAGTAGGGACGCAATTTATGGGATGCAGTAACTAGTGCAAGGACAAGTTTTTCTAGTGACGTGTACTGGTCTCTGCCGGAAGCAGAGACTTACGATGTAATATACTAGATGCTCTGTGATCCTTCCTGCTCTCGTACTAATCTTTGCACCGATCGCTACTTCGTGATCGATGATACGAGGCAGTGGTTCTCCCGGCTCGCTTCGAGGAGAGGTGGGGTCTTTGAGATAACGCTTGACTCTGAAATGCTTTCGTGATAATCCGTCCACTCAAATATTTGGCTCTTTCTAAGTACATCATAAAATAGTCTGCATCTGTCCGAGGATCGGATATGAATCATTCAAGGCCGCCACTCTTCCGGTCAAAGGTATGAACGTCTTTTCGGTTCGTGGTGACTCCAGCTGCAGAATTGCTCTGATTTGTTTGGTGCTGGCCTCTATCCCCCTCTGGGTCACCATATACCCCAGAAAGTTTCCACTGGATACTCCAAAGGTACACTTCGTAGGATTCAGCTTCATTTGGTATTTTCTGAGGGCATTGAAAGTTTGCCAGTCTTTGGTGGTCTTTGTGAAGCTGCTTCGATTTGACGACCATATCGTCTATGTATACTTCCATAGTTTGGCCTATTTGCTCTTTAAACATCATATTTACCAGCCTCTGATAGGTAGATCCTGCATTTTTCATTGCAAAAGGCATGACATTATAACAGTAGATACCTCGCTCGGATCTGAATGCTGTCTTTTTCTGGTCACTGGGGTGCATCTTTATCTGGTTATATCCGCTCCAGGCATCCAGGAATGTCAGCATCTCGTGCCCAGCAGTGACATCCACCATGGCATCTATGTGTGGTAGTGGAAATGGATCCTTTGGGCAAGCTTTATTTAAATCCGTAAAATCGACGCAGACCCTCCACTTGCCATTCTTCTTCGGAACCACCACCACATTAGACAACCATTCTGGATACTTTACCTCTCGAATTTTTCCTGCAGCAAGCAGGTTATCTACCTCTTTGTTTATGACCTGGTTCCTTTCAGAAGCAAATTTTCTTCTTTTCTGCTGCACAGGTTTATAGCTTGGATCCACACTTAGCTTGTGAGTTATCACACTTGGGTATATCCCTATCATATCATCATGTGACCAAGCAAAGCAGTCTATGTTAGTTCTCAATAACCGAACGAGTTCTTCACGAATTTTACCTGTACATTCAGATCCAATGAGAACAGTTCGTTCTGGATGCAGCGCGTCCAGCATGACTTCGTCTAGCTCTGCCTGCTGAGGCTCAATGTACTCGTCCTGGATGCACTGGCTCTGTAATTCCTATGTGGGCGAACCGGTGGTTGGCTTCAGAGCCACCTTGTAGCAATCCTTAACTTCTTCTTGGTCCCCACGTATCTCTTGCACCCCCCAAGGTGTTGGAAACTTCAAGCATTGGTGGTACGTTGAGGGAATTGCTTTCATCTCGTGGATCCAGGGCCTGCCAAGGATCACATTGTAAGTAGAGGGTCCATCAATAACCAGATACCTTACCTGTTTGTTTACACCCCCGGCGTAGGTTGGGATGATGATTTCTCCTAGGGAGTGCTTTGTTTCGCCACTGAAACCAACCAAGGGAATTGCCTTCTTTGCTAGATCTTTTTCGGTGAATCCCATTCCTTTGAGTGTCTCCATCATGATTAAGTTGACGGAGCTTCCGATATCCACCAGGATCTTCTTCACCTTGCAATTTCCTATGGGAAGCGTGATGATTAGGGCATCGTGGTGCTGTTCTGGAGCAGACCCTGCGTCTGTTTCCTCAAAGGTGACTGATGGCAGATTCTGGTGGTTAGTCCTGCTGGAGTTTTCTGGTCTGTCTCCTTTAGTTTTGGTTGCATGTCTCTTAGCTGCTGAATAGGTCAGCCCACACAACTCCGATCCACCTGTAATAACATTCATAGTTCTAGTGCAATGAGGAGGAGGGGAGGGCAAAACCCGATCTGCTGAGTTTACTCTGGTTGTGTTTCTGGGTAGGAGATGATCTAGGTTTCCTTGGTCATAGTGGAATTTGACTTCCTTTCTAAGGGAGTGGCATTCATCAGTGTTGTGGGTGTTGCTGCCGTGGAACTCGCACTTCTTGCCTGTGTCCCTGCTGCTGGGGTTTCCTTCTGGAAGTTTTGGCCATCTGACTCTGCGTCCCAGCTCCTTCAAGGCTTTGAATAGTCCTGCAAGATTGGTGGTAAAACCATACTCACTTACTTTCGGAGCCAGATCTGCTTCACTCTTTCCTTCAGAATTTCCAGATACTTTATTCACGCTCCTGCTGTAGGGTTTGGGTCTTTCACTCTTTTTATCTACTGGAGCTTTTTTGGATACTGGGTCTGAATCGTAAGTGCCTCTTATGGGTGCAGCGTCTTCCTTCAGCCTCATGACATCAATTGCCTTTGATTGTACCTCCTCAAAAGTACTGCATGGATGCATGGTCAGGTCCTTGTATAGCTGTGAATCCTGGTGCAATCCTCTATGGAAGGCTTGTATAGCGGTTGCTATATCGCACCTCGGAATTGATACTTTCTCCTTGTTGAACCTGTTCAAGTAATCACGAGTAGATTCCTCAAACCCTTGCACTATCCGGTAGAGGTCACCGTCCGCTTCTCCGCTTTACTGCTTTGTGAATCGCCGGTTGAAGGCATTGACTAGGTCGGCGAAGCTGGATATGCTTTTATTAGGTAGAGACGAACCACTTTGCGGTCAACTCCTGACAGTGTTGATCTCAAACCCTTGCACATACAAGCTTCCTTTAGAGATCCGATTCGGTTATCACCATCATTTTTTGCTTGTAGTGGTTGATATGGTCAAGTGGATCTGTGGTTCCGTCGAGAGAGTGTCATAGGCGGCGGCACACATCCTTTAGGAACACCGACTAGGGCTATATCATCCACGAAAGGTGAGTCTCGCGTAGGCGTCTCTCGGGGCCTTTCTCCGGCGGATGGGCTACGCCTGGTATCCTTAACATCGCTCCTCGGCTCTTGGTATTCTTTCTCCAAATAATTACCCGCTCTGCAAGAGGGTTAGAAACAAAGTGAAAGGAACCAAAAGTGTACCTCCTAGCCAGGGTGCTCGAGAAAATTGGCCTGTCTTTGGGTGATAATTCTTGATGTTGCAGACGATTATGGATTCAGGCTGCCATCCTGGTGTCTGCTGTAATCCTCCGATCCAGGCTCCACTGGTGAACTGGTTGCAGGATGGAATTGCTGCATTGAGGACAGGTCCAGATTGCCATCCTGGTATCTGGTGTGCGGGGGTACCTGAAAAGGGTGGAAGGTCAGATCCTAATGGGATGCTAAACAAAGCGTTACCTGTTGTCTGCTGCAGACTGGGTGGACTATCAAATGATAGGCATCCCAATCCTCTGGGCTCAATTGGTTCGCTGGGTGCTATTCCTGCCAGGTCCAGTCTGGTGAGTAGTTCTGATGGAATTGATCGACCCGACCCTCCACCGCTGGTTCTGGTAGGAGCCTCTGGCGCTGATGCTGGCTTGGTCTAGACTGTTGTAACGATCTGAGCAATCAAGTTCTGGTAGTTCTTCCTCAGATCCTCAACGGCCCGACGCAGAGTGTCCATCCCCTGAATCATCACCTGCATCGGATCAAGCGTTGGTGATCCTCTGCTTCGGAGAATTTCTACGTCTGAGCCTTCCTGGGTCTGGCTTCTAGATATGGCTTCACCTCTGCTGGGGATGCTTTACCTACTGGATTTGGACTGACTGGGTGCACCTGCTGCCTTTGGGATCTGCGGTGGCTTCTGAGGCTGGGGCATGGCTCTGGTCGACATGCTGACGGGGATTGTCTGGCTGGACGCTGGGGATGCACTGACTGATCCTGCGGATGCAGAAGTAAGTCCTGCTCCAGAAGACAGGGCTGACGTGCTCTGGCTGCTGGAGGGGTTCTGGCTGGTTCCAGACATGGTGACGGCTGGTTCGGTCTTGTGAGGTTTGGCTATAGAAAATGATCACTATGCCCCACGGTGGGCGCCAAATTGTTTTGGTAAAAATTTACCGGTTATGAATTAATTATGTGAGTGATAGCGAATATTTTAAATGCCAATTCCGATTTGAATGCAATGATAAGAGCAACGAAAGGGAGACGAACGAAAAGAACGACACGGAGGATTTTTGGTGACGCGGAAAACCCGGTGTGGGAACAACCGCGGGGGGAGTCGGAATCCCGCCAATTTCGCACTATAATCGAGATTTTTTGTCAACAAGTAAGGAAATACAAGTATGATATTGCTAGAGTGATATCGCCAGTTGCGTATGGGTTTTTTAGGAGTGAAGTGTTGCCCGTACTGATGAATGCCTTGAGTGCTACCTTCCTCGCCTTTATATAGTTGTAGAATCCGACCTAGGGTTTTTGAGCTGCTTCTGCTTCTGTTGCTAAATTCCTGGTTAACTCCCTAAGGAATAGGGGGTAGTTGTTGACTTGGTCCTTTCCTTCCTTTGCACGTGGGCTTTCAACTTATACAATTTGTGTTTGTGTACTTTTCCATCCCATGGTCCACAATACGCCACCTCAGCAATCCCTTTCTCCCCTCTTCTACCAATTGCCGCGCACCACGTTGGCATCCCTTGTCACTTTTTCCTGCCAATGATACGCTGCCATGTCACGGATGATAAATGGCATTTTTTATCCATAACAATGCCCTTGATTCGTCTGTTGTGCTTTCCGTCACAAGGGGGATGTGCATATTAAGGAACTTTGGTTTTCGCTCGGTGTTGATGAGCGGGGCTTTGGTGGGAATGGCTGCGGTCCCCCACTGGTGGTGAGGATTAGTGGTTACGGCCATAATCTAAGAGGACTAGACCTTCAGGCTAGTCAGGTGTGTGGAGATGTGACTTAGTTGGGTGATTGTATGTATTGTTGTTATTGTTGATCTTATATTATGTAGTCACTAACTAACCCCGTTTATTGTTTTAAAAACTATGGTGATCCATTCGGGGATGGTGAGAAGTTCTTGAGCAGGTATGAGATGGACGCGTATGGGATAGCTGGGATTGAGTCACCACGTGTCACTAGAGTCTTCCGCTGTGTCGTTGAACATATATTTCTTTTTAGTTGGTTTTGATAGTTTGGAACATATGTATTTCACTTTACAGTTTTGGGATTTTGGTTATGTAATCGCTTAAACTTATTTATCTAAGTATGTTCTTTTATGTTCAATTTGATATACATTGCCTCGGATAACCGAGATGGTAGCACTTCCATGCATTAGGTGGTCTTGGTAAGACACCTTTTTTGTATAGGGGTTTATAATAAAGACCGCTTTAAATTGAAAAGCGGTTCATATACTCATAGACGTGGACTTATGGCCACTTATACTTATACAATATGAATATATTGTACTGATGAGACGGTGTTTAATTATTACACACCTTTCAAACTTTGAACTTCAGGCCAAAATCATAATATGGACATATCTCTCATCTTTGTAAAAATAAATCTTAGAACTACAGGTCCAAATTATATGATATGTCCTCTTTCAAACTTATTGCTCATTAATTCGCAATTAATCAAAAGTTTCAATTTATTTTATCAATTCCTTTTTACCTTTTCACTGTTTCTAAACAATTTACACAAGAGAAAAGTTACATAGCTTTCCTTCTCTCATTGTTATGAAATCCTAAAGGCTAGAGTCGTCGGATCGTTGAGTTCTTTACGCCGTTGAGACCGTCGCATCGTGGGTAAGATTCTAGTATGATTTTTATGTCGTTTCATTGATTTTAGTTGAAACCCTAGTTGGGTATTTTTGGGGGTTTTGGGAGTACTATGTTTGTTAGATAGTAATTATATGATTATGTGATTATAGGAGGTGATTTCGTAGAAGAGCGGTTTTGAATAACTGATTGTGACGATCTTGGTGATTGCTTTTCTAGGTAGGGTTTCCCTACTCGGTTATTGATTACATTGTGTTCGATGGTTGTAATGTTGTTGATCTATATCATATTGGTGTTGGTAATTGTTGTTGTATAATTGATGTGCACATTAAAGAACTTGGGTTTTTGCTCGGTGTTGATGAGCGGGGCTTTGGTGAGAACGGCTGCGGTCCCCCGCTGGCGGTGAGGATTAGTGGTTGCGGCCGTAATCTAGGAGGACTAGACCTTCAGGCTAGTTAGGTGTGTGCATATGTGACGGAGTTGGGTGATTGTATGTATTGTTGTTATTGTTGATCTTATATTATTATTTAATCAGTAACTGACCCCGTTTATTGTTTTAAAAACTGTGGTGATCCATTCGGGGATAGTGAGCAGTTCTTGAGTAGGTATGAGATGGACGCGCATGGGATAGCTGCGATTGAGTCACCATGTGTCACTAGAGTCTTCCGCTGTGTCGTTGAACTTATATTTCTTTTTAGTTGGTTTTGATAGTTTGGAATAGATGTATTTCACTTTACAGTTTTGGGATTTTGGTTATGTAATCGCTTAAACTTATTTATCTAAGTATGTTCTTTTTTGGTCAATTTGATATACATTGCCTCGGATAACTGAGATGGTAGTACTTCCATGCATTAGGTGGTCTTGGTAAGACACCTTTTTTGTATAGGGGTGTTATAATAAAGACCGCTTTAAATTGAAAAGCGGTTCATATACTCATAGACGTGGACTTCTGGCCACTTACATTTATACAATATGAATATATTGTACTGATGAGACGGTGTTTCATTATTACACACCTTTTAAACTTTGAACTTCAGGCCAAAATCATAATATGGACATATCTCTCATCTTTGTAAAAATAAATCTTAGAACTACAGGTCCAAAATATATGATATGTCCTCTTTCAAACTTATTGCTCATCAATTCGCAATTAATCAAAAGTTTCAATTTATAAAATCTATGACAATATACGCCTCAAATAAGTCTTTTTTTTTGCAGCTGTAAAGAAAGACAAGACCGACAAACTTTCAAACTTTCTTCACCACATATATGAAATTTTGAGTCCAATATATACATAAGGGATAAATTTTATCATTATTAATATCATTAGGCTATTTCTCATTTGTGACGGACACTATCCATCACAAGCTTGTAACGGATAGTGACCCTTTCACACAATTGCAAGTGGGAGGGCAAGTGGAACGAATATGGAGCTTTGATATCATTATATCTAAATAAAGCTGTCATAAACGAAGTAATTATTATTAATACTCGCAACATTAGTATACTGCTTACTAATTCAATGCTCAAATTACTATGACAAACAAACGGAAATCGATTAACATAGTTTTCAACCAAGTTGAACATAATTTTCAACCAAGTTACGTAATTAATCTTAACATGTAAGCATTAAGCAATAAATAACAAAGACATGTGTGTATAATCACTTTTCCCAGTTACATGTAAATTAATCTGATCAAAACTCATGTCCCTCTAATATAGGTACAACCACACCACATGAATTCTCAAATAGTCAAAACAAATCAAGTGATTATCTTATATGGTTTTGTAAGCAGTTGGGTAAATACGAGTAATAAAGCAAAGGTACGGTTTGAACGTAAATAGAGTTGGGACTAACAAGTGCCTTCTGATGTATGTAATTTAATATGGAAAATGAGATGGCGACACCGGGTGTTACCCAGTTTGAGTAACACCCAGAATATAATGGTAAATTACTTCAAAATTTTCACTTTTCCCCCTAAATTTTAAATTTCAAACAAATAAGTGATAAAGGGTAATTTCGGAAATCCAACCATAATAATAAGTTGCAACTTACAATCAAAGATCTCGGAAATATCTAAACAATTTTTAAGGGCTTATTCACATTTATCTGTATCTTGTAACCACCTATAAGTACTCCATCATCATCTAATCACACATAGTTAGAATTTATAAGGTATCAATCTGATTATTTCTTCTTTATCGAATAAATTGCGTACATCATATATTCATATGATGATGGAGTATCATAATTCAAATAATAGGTAAGTTCTGGAATTTTATTTAGGAGTATAATTTTTCTATCTTCTAATTTTGATATCATATTAAAAACATACAAAAAGGCAAAAACCTAAATATATTCCGCCGAAAATGTGTTTTGTCGCCAGAAATTTGGTAACATTTATCTTATCCTTCTTATAGAAACTAAGTACTAAGAATTGAAAGTCATTGCTGGAAGTCGAAACCAAAACCATAAATTTTCGTTGGAGGTCGAGACCAAAATTGTAATAACACGTAATGGAGTTACATCAACGTCAAAGCACAATAAATATTCACTTGAATAAAAAGCCAGTGAAAATACGTGACGAAGGAGATACAAATTGATCAAGGTGCTGAAGAGATTGGGGCAACTGATCATGACCCAAGATTGGATTGTTCTTGCAGTTACAATTTCAATAATCTTAAAAAATTACCTTTGTACCCATCACATTTTGGCGGTAAAATAAAATATCTTTTTAAAATTTTCATTTTTTTAAAATTTTTAATTACGGTATTACCGAAACTCGGTAACACCCGGTGGCGCCCTAACACTTCCCAATTAATCGGATTGGATTCGGTCGGGTTAATTTTGGGTCGTAAGAGTTTTGGGTCAGGTTCCGCCGAGACATTTGGGATTCAGGTCAATTATTATCATGTTTTTAATGGAAAATAATTAGTGCTCAACAATTTAGGTCGGGGTATACTTGGTCGGTTAATTCGGGTTCGGTCAAGTTCAGGTGTCGGGTCGAGTTCAAGTCGATTTATTCGGGTCAAGTTAATTAATTTTTTCAGGTCTACATAAACTAAACCTGGTAACCAGATCGAGTCGTGTCGAGTTCATGTTCGTGTGACATGTAAACAGGCTACGAACCCTTTAACCCAAATTCAACCCAATTAAATCTCCTGTCATGTCGACCACTTTTAATAAGTCATCAAGCCTCAACCCTACCCTGTTAATTTCGTGTCGGGTTTGTGTCATGTCAATATTTGGAAAGTGTAAATATATTTATGTGATAAAGGATAAAAAATTAGGATTAATTTAGTAAAAGATCATTCGTATCGGGTTCGTGTTTTGAGAGCTCAGCCTAAACTCGGACTAATTAAATTTTGTGTCGTGTTCGTGGCAACTCACTTGCATAAATGGGCATTTAACCTCAACCAAATTCCGTTAATTTCGTGTATGGGTTCGTGTCGTATTTTCGGATCAAGTCATTGTTTGACGGCTCTACATATAACGGCATTGTCATGGTACATAACCCAATCTTAATAATAAGAAAAATTGTATTCTTACAGCATTTGGTTGAAAAAAAAAATTATAAGTGTCAGCTTAACCTTTTGGTTGAGATGGTTTCTTAACATGGTATCAGAATCAGTGTGACCAAAGGTTGTGGGTTCAAATCCTGACAACCTCCAATAACTCACATAGTGGAATTTCAGCACATGGTATGGAAGAGCCTATGCACTAACCACTCTTCAAGCTCAATGACATTCGCGTGAGGAGGCGTCATCCCCCCTTATACTTAAAAGAATAAGAGATGTCTAAAATTTTCCCACCTAAATGAATTACCCTATTATTGCGCTTCAATATAACATATTTACAACTGTACCATACTATTTCATAATTCAATAAATGATTCAATTGAATTTAAACAGGGTATAATGTTTTTTTTTTCAATTTGCATAGACACATCAATATGATATTCTAATTTTGTTCATCAATAATTCAATATGATATTCTAATTTTGTTACATCCAGGAATTTGCATTAATTATACGAATATTATATGTGATAAATATTTACTATTATTATTTTAAAACTAAACATGATGGTCACGAACATTTTTTTTTATCAAACACTTTCTAATTAATTCTATTATTCTGTGTTTTGATACAAACATACTATAAGTTGAGAGTAATCATATAGTGTTTTTACTTCTTAAACAATAAACTTGCGAATAATATATTTTTTTTCTAACAGTTTAACTTAATATATATTTTTGATCCAAAATATGTGAACATTATTTAAATTTGGTTACTTTTTTTTTTTTAAAAAAATATTAATTTAACATATACATAAGTATAATTAGTTTTCGCTATTGCATGTACTCGATCGAGCACTATTTTCACTCGATCGAGAGCTTTTCTCCTGGGATCTGCTCGATCGAGAAACACCATCCTCTCGATCAAGGTCTTCAATTTTGGCCCCTCTCGATCGAGCACTGTTATTACTCGATCGAGAGCTTTCAGTGGGAGAACTGCTCGATCGAGTAACCAACTCACTCGATAGAGGACTTTGATGAGGATCAGCAGCGTCTTCTTCAATTTGCTCTTCCAAAACAGTTTCCGGACTTTCATTAACAGATAAATCAGCATTTTCTGGCATTTTTGGTGTTGGAGCTTGTGTCCTCCACAAATTAGTGTGATAACATTTGTAAATCTCTTACAGGTTCACAAGGGTATACTTCGTATATTTAATCAGTTGATTAACGTTTACCTAATAACGGTTGGCTTGCTAGAAAGTTTGACGTTATTATCATACAGATGGCGGTGATCAACTGGTCCCTAAAGGTCACACCTATAGGATGTGCTTGAGAAATGTGGTTATAGAAATATAATTACATTGATGCCCAAAATGACTAAAAAGTTAGTCAATGTGTTGATGAGATAATTATTTAATAAAATTAAATAATATTAAGTTGAGACGAATTAACTGTTAATTCGTAAATTAAATATAATAAGTTATATTTAATTAAATATATATATAATGTTAGCTTGGACGAATTAATCTGTTAATTCGTAATTAAATATAATCAGTTGTATTTAATATCAACAAGCTGAATGTGTCATAGTGGTAATAATGAGGGTACACATACCAAGAGGTCATGGGTTCGATCCTCACTAGATGACAATTCAACACATATTATATATATTAGGAGATTTTTATCTTTCCTAATTGACTCCAAGTTTCGGTCTGTATAAAAAGAAAGGTAGAGAATTATTTCTACCCTAATGCTTTTTCTTGAGCTAATCTCCTCTTTCTCATCACAAGAACACAAAGACAATTAAATTTTATAGAAAATTTTAGATTGATTTCTAGGATAATCAAAGGGCATATCTCAGATCGTCTTGGGTGAAACTAATAGGTGAGTATCAATTTTGATATTGTTCTTAGGCCATATTTGCTAGGACCGAAGGTTATTTCTGAATCTTTTACTTTTGTTTATGTATTTTATTTTAGGACCTTAGATCATCTTTGTTAAATCGTTATAATCCTTCTAAATTAAGGGAAGTATACAGATTATTTCCCACAAGTGGTATCAGAGCTTTAGGCTACGATTTTAATTTTGATGATTTTCATAAAATTTGTATGTGAACAATAGGATTTTCGAGAAAAAAAATTAGGGTTTCGAATTTTTTTTGTGGTTCGAATTTTTTTTTTTTGTGCCGCTTTTTTCTTTCTGTTTGATGATATTTTTCCATTCTATTTTTCATATTATAGTTTATAATCAGTTAAAATTATCATATGAAGAATTGGTAGTTTTTGATTTAATGTAGATTAAGTTAAAATTAAATGGAATCGTCATGTTTATGATAAAAAGATTGTTTTTGCTATATAGTTTTTGGCATATAAATTGATCATGTTTATTATTTCATATGCTAATCATGTTCTAATAGTAAAGGTAAACAATTTAGTCATCAAATCTTGTTTTAGGGCATATTGCCGCAAAAAGAAAAGAAAAAAAGGGGACGATTTTACGGTTTGCCGAGAAAAAAAAAAAAAAAATTTTTTGTTTTTGTTTTTGGTAAACCGAGAATGAGAAAGAAAAAAAATAAATGGAAAGTTTTGTTTTCTAGTTTTTTTGCCATATTGCCGAAAGAAAATTTATGGAAGTTTTTTTTTGGGTTTCCTAATTGCCGAATAGAAAGAAAACAAAAGGTATTTGGCTGTTTTTTATTTCGGCCGTTATATAAAAATAAAAAAAAAAAATTTTGTTTTATTTTTTTTGCCGAGACAAAAAAAAAAGGGGAATTTTGTTTTTTATTTTTTTTATTTTGGCCAATTAGTTATTGTGAATCGGTTCACAATTTAATGATACCGAGTTATTTTAAAGCAGTTTAAAATTTTGACGGATAGAATTCATATTACAAGTTTAATATGGATTAAGTATGAAATTAAAGTGATTAAATTGCGGAATTGTCACTTAATTTAATTTAAATAGGTGGTTTGGATAAATTAATCAACATAATTAATGTATTGTATTATGTATGTTTAATTTATTTTAGTTGATGCTTTTAATTTTGCTGAATGAATCGAATGAATGAATTTCATTTACGTATTTAATTTTTGCAATCGGTTGTAATTTGTAATACTTAGTGTGGCCTTAGTCAAATTATGTTTTCGTAATGAAGGAAACATGATTTCTTATGTAATTATGAGATCTCGAATCTCCTTTATTTTAGTTTTGGGTTTTTGAAATTAGAATGTAATTAATAGGTCAATTATGTATTTTTATTTATTGTAATTTCAAAGAAGACTAAAGATGAAGATTCAAGCTCACTCCCGCTACATGGATCAAGATGGAACATCAAGACAAGCTTCTCGGGTCCAAGGATGGATTTCAAACTTGTATTTATTGTTCATTTTGATAGGATAGGCCACACTAGGACTTTTACTGTATTTTTTTTACGTTTTTCATTTTATTGCTTTTCATTCACATGTTAGTAATTGCATCATATTCCGCCTAAAACCAAACCACCTACTACTAAAATGCATGAAAATTGACTCATATAGGTTGTATGTTAGTTTTCATGGACATGCAGATGTCACAGTCTTTAAGCCATCACCTTAGTTTAAATCATTCTCGCATGCTAGATTATACTTCACTTAAAATGAATTAAAAAGTTGATGGGATCTTCCTCTAAAAACGGAAATTGAGATTAGTCTTTATAAGGATAAACATCTATGAATCCCTTCTTCGTCGGTAGGCCTAATATGACCCCTTCTACGTTGGGTAAGTAGTTGTGTTGACTTATTTTACCTCAACATCATAGTTCAAAGAGTTTCTCGTGATTATGATGGACTAAAGATAGTATTTACAGAAATTTATCGACCAAGAATTCTAACGATAGAATTAGCTAAAAGGTTAGCTTATCAATTTACAGAGAATTGAGTCTTGGGGTCATTTATATAATTCTTGAGGGAGGTCAATTGTATAAATGTTTTGAGTCTTCGCGTTATGACATTAGTTCATTAGACTTAAAATAAAACAATGCACATGCTTATTATTTTATTCTTCTTTCGCAGTGTAGAACACGTTTATTATCAATAATACTGTTACAACAAATGGCTGGAAATAACGCAATCCCAATGCCTAGTGCCACACTAGATCGTTCGTCCTGGCTTAAAATGTTCATGGATCAAATGAATCACCACTCGATCAAGAATGATGGGTGCAATTTTGCGGACCGGGAGGCAAAGACTACGGAATGCTACCACCGCCGACGGTAAGCTCGGTATTTAACCGAGCCAATACCGGCAACCTGTGCCCAAATGCAGAGTCAACGAGTCACTCGCTTATAGTGATTTCGTTATGGAAGCGGGTGCGATAAAGAACGTACTCATCTTTGCAATGGAAACCAATTTGCAGAGATGCTTCATTGCCCAAGGTGCAAACAAGATTTTCACCACGCTCACTAATGAGTTCTCAAAGGCACCGAGAATCATTACATATGAGCATACCTGTCGCTTCTTTGATGCGAAACTCCAGAAGGGCCAACCGGTTACCCCACACATTATTCACCTGATTGAGAATGTCGAGAAACTGGAGTCACTGAATTGTAGAATCAGTGAGAGCATTGTCATTGACCGAATGCTTCATTCTCTTCACGATGGTTTTGCCCTTTTCAGGGCTAACTACTACATGAATGACTTGAAAAAGAGTCATCATGAGCTACACTCCCTTCTCGTACAGACCAAGAAGGATATGAAATTGAGTGGGAGCATGAAGCAGGATGTTCTCACGATTCACAACAAGAGTAAAGGTAAGGGCAAGGCTCATGGCGACCTAGCTGTAGGTAAGCCAAAGTTCAAGAAGCCAGGAAACGGTAAGAGTGCGCCTGGTGAGACTAGTGGCTCACAGGGCAAGACAAAGAGCAAGGACGGTGACATAGAGTGCCACCATTGTCACAAGACTGGACATTGGAGGAGGAACTGTCCCGTCTACCGTGAGGACATCAAGGCAGGCCGCGTCGTTCCTGTTGGTATGTCATCTTATATTCATATGATTGAGATTAACCATGCAAGTTTCGAACTTGGGTACTAGATACTGGTTGTGGTTCTCATCTGTGTAATCATTTGCAGGGCCTAAAGAACATCATACCTCTCGAAAAAGGTGATGTGGACCTGCGAGTCGAATGGAGCACGAGTAGTCACCTCGAAGGGAACATATGTAATCCAACTCCCTAGTAGTTTTGAGTTATCTTTAAATAACTGTTACTATGTACCCAGTTTATCTAAGAACATTATTTCTATTTCCGTACTTGCTAAAGACGGTTTTGCATTTTCAATAAAGGATAATAGTTGTATTTTCTCTTTTAACGAAATGATTTATGGCAAAGCAGTTTCCATGAATAGAATTTATACCTTAGATCAAACCACGGATGTATTACACATGAATAATAAGAAATTAAAGGTTGGTGACAAAGATCAAACCTATCTATGACATTGTCGAATGGGACACATAAATGAGAAACGCGTAAAGAAACTCGTCGATAATGGGACCATTCCCTCATACGGATTTTCTGCATATGGCACGTGTGAATCATGTCTCATTGGCAAGATGACTCGAATTTCCTTCAAAGGTGTTTGAATGCGCACTAGTGACCTATTAGGACTCATACATACGGATGTATGTGGACCTATGTCAATTACCGCTAGAGATGGCTATAGATATTTTATCACTTTCACGGACGATTTGAGTAGATACGGATATGTCTACTTAATGAAGCATAAAAGTGAGTCCTTTGAGAAATTCAAGGAATACCAGAATAGGGTACAGAACCAACTGGGTAGAAAGATTAAAGCACTCCGTTCAGATCGGGGTGGCGAATATCTTTCAAATGAGTTTGATCAACACCTGAAAGACTGTGGAATCGTTTTGCAGTTAACTCCACCTGGAACACCTCAATTTAATGGTGTGTCCGAACGGAGAAATCGAACCTTAATAGACATGGTTCGATCCATGATGAGTCACACTGTAGTGCCTGATTCATTATGGGGTTATGCTCTTTTGTCAGCTGCTCTTATACTTAACCGAAGTCCGTCTAAAGCTGTCGACAAGACTCCATATGAAATGTGGAAGGGAACAGTACCTAACTTGTCCTTTATTCGGGTTTGGGGCTGCGAGGCTTATGTCAAGTGGAGACACGAGGATAAGCTCGGCCCGTGATTGGTCAAGACATACTTTACAGGTTATCCAAAAGGAACATTTGGTCATTACTTCTATTCGCCAACCGAACATCGAGTTTTTGTTGCGGCAAGTGCGACGTTCTTAGAGAAAGAATTCCTCGAGAACAAGTCGAGTAATAAACCTTCGAGCTGTCGGAGGTTCCAGAACCAACAACCGAGGAACAGATGGAGGAAGCTGTACCTCCAACTGATGATACGGTTAATATTCCTGAGGAACCTAGGAGGTCGGGTAGAGACTCTCATCCTCCGGACAGATACATTGGTATGGTCGAGGAGAATGACGTTTTACTTCTAGAAAGTAATGAACCCGCAACCTATAAAGGTGCTATGGCCTGTTCCGACTCAAAGCTATGGCTCGAAGCCATGCAATCCGAGATGGACTCCATGTATGAGAATAACGTATGGGATCTAGTTGATTTACCTAATAAGGTAAAACCTCTACAGTGCAAATGGCTTTACAAAATAAAGCGTTCTGTAGACGCGCCACTAGATATCTATAAGGCACGACTTGTGGCAAAAGGTTTCACTCAAGTGCAAGGATTGCATTATGATGAGATTTTTGCACCTGTAGTCATGCTACGTTCTATTCGGATAATCTTAGCGATTGCCGCATTTCATGATTATGAGATTTGGCAAATGTGAAAACCGCCTTCTTAAACGGTTATTTGGAAGAAGAGTTGTACATGGTGAAACCCGAAGGTTTTATAGATCCTAAACATCCTAAGAAAGTATGCAAGCTTAAGCGTTCCATTTATGGACTTAAGCAAGCTTCTCGGAGTTGGAATAATCGTTTCGACCAAGTGATAAAAGAGTATGGTTTCACTCGATCGGTCAAGGAACCATGCTTATATATCAAGTCGAGTGGGAGCAAGATTTTATTCTTGATATTGTATGTCGATGACATACTCTTGATTGGGAATGACATTCCTCTCCTATCTTCGGTTAAACAATGGTTGAAGAACCATTTCCAGATGAAAGATCTGGGTGAGGCACAGCGTATTTTGGGAATCCGTATCTACCGAGATAGATCACGACGGACGTTATCACTTAGTCAGGTGTCTTATTTGGATAAGGTTCTTGAGAGGTTCAAAGATGACCAACTCCAAGAAGGGGAACCTTCATATGACGACCGGGATGCGATTGAGCAAGTCTCAGTCACCCACGACGCTGAAGGGATTGAGCGCATGAGTCGTGTTCCTTATGCATCTGCAATAGGATCGATCATGTATGCCATGATATGCACACGTCCAGACGTGGCATATGCATTGAGTATGACGAGTCGGTACCAAAAGACTCCAAGTGAAACACACTGGATAGCAGTCAAAAATATCCTCAAGTACCTACGGAGGACTAAGGATTGGGTATTGACTTATGGAGGCGATACTAAGCTATGCGCAACCGGTTACGCAAATGCTAGCTTCCAAACAGATCGAGATGATTCAAAATCTCAGTCCGGGTTCGTCTTCACTCTTAATGGTGCTGCGGTCAGCTGGAAGAGTTCCAAATAGAGTGTTGTAGCAGATTCTACTACTGAATCCGAGTACTATGCCGCTTCGGAGGCAGCAAAGGAAGCGATATGGATGCGTCAATTCTTACAAGGGCTTTCGGTAGTTCCTAGTTCGAATGACCCGATCACCATCTATTGTGACAATAGAGGTGCCATCTTCAAGGCTAAGGAGCCAAAGTCTAGCAATCAAATCTAGATATGTACTTCGGAAATCTCACCTGATCCGTGATTACGTAGAGCAAGAAGAGATAGTGATTGACAAGATTGCGACAAATGATAACATCGCGGATCATCTCACCAAACCGTTGAATTATGATAAGCATGTAGGGCATGTTAATTCCATGGGAATTAAACATGTTCCTGAGTTGTAGTACTTGATTATGGATTTGATACATTATCTTTTTCATATATTATTTATAACTTCATCGTTTTATATATAATATTTTGTTTTTCATGTGGATTGTACTGACAACATTGAACGCCACAAAGTGAACTGAATTACATTATATTTGTTTGGTCCGTAATCGCCAATGTGAGCTGATAACTCCGGCTATTATTGTAATACTCCGTATTTATATGTCTTGGGGGTACTCTATCGAGTAGCCCTTACTCTGTCGAGTATGGGCAAGTTGCGGAATAAAATAGTTTCTGACCTGTTGGGTACTCGATCGAGTAGCTGGGGCACTCGATCGAGTAGGGGGGGTACACGATCGAGTGCCTTGGGTACTCGATCGAGTGTCCGGTTTTACGGGGGAGTTTTCTCGGGTTTTGTTAATTACGCGATTAAGGTATTTAAACATATTCGTCATTGTTTTAAATCACTTTTTACAAAACCTAAAACCTGTTTAAGAGAGAAAGCAACTAGTTCTTCTTCCTAATCGCGTTCTTGACAATTCCCGAGTTCGACGGTCGGTTCGTATCGTAGTTCGTGTCGTTGGATTCCTTGCGTCGAGGGTAAGCTTTTAATATAATTTCTATAATGTTTTGTTAAGATTGATGAAACCCTAATTTAGGAATTGGGGGTTTTTATGAGTAGTATTTGAATGGTAGCATCTATGTGTTGTATGATAGGAGGAGAATTCGTAGAGGAGCCGTTTTGATACAGCTGTAGATGCCGTCTGCGTGTTGTGCTTTCCAGGTAGGATTTCCTACTCAGTATTAGTCCCATAATGGGATATTGGTGATGTGCTGTAGTTAGTTGTTTGATATGATGATTGTGATTGTGATTGTGATTGTGGTTGTGTTTGTTGATGGTTCTCGAGATGCGTTCTCGGCTGAGTGGGGTCACTTGCGGGAGTGATCTCACGCCCTAGTTTCGCCCTTCGTGGAACCCGCCACGAAAGGGGATGTGCACATTAATGGACAGGGTTATCGCTCGTACGATGAGCGGGGCTTAGGTGGGAACGGCTACGGTCCCCCACTGGCAGGGCTGGTCCAGTGGACAGTCAGTATTGAGATGATGGGAGTTGGTGGTGTGTGTATGTGTGTGTGACAGTTCAGCTGTATGTTTGTCTTATTATTGTTATTTATATTGATTGTGTGATTAGTACTGACCCCGGTGTTGTTTTGTAAAACCTGCGGTGATCCATTCGGGGATGGTGAGCAGATATTGAACAGGTATAGAGATGAGTACTGGGATAGCTGGGATGGCCACGACATGACGATAGAGTCTTCCGCTGTAGTTTAGCATTTATTTACATTTCAGTTGAGAACAGATAGTTTGGAATAATGTATTGTACTTTGGTTTGGTTTTGAGGATTGTATTGATCATTAAACTATTTATAATAAATGTTGTTTCCGTTTTGTCTATTTGATTATCATACCTCGGGCGACCGAGATGGTGATGTCTTCATACCTGAGTGGTCCTGGTAAGGCACTCGGAGTATGGGGGTGTTACAAATGGTATCAGAGCGACGATCCTGAAACCTGTAACCAATGAACTTAACGAACATAGGGAGTCAATTAAAATGAACCCGGGGTAAAAGTTGTAGAAGCTAGTGCAAAGGCTTGGGAGACGTCCTAAAGTCGCGGGGGTCGCCCTACAACTTTGAACCGGTCACATGGGGAAAGTGTTTGTCGAGTCATCTGTATGTTTGATTAACGTGTGCAACAAAGTGATGAAGTGTGTTGATTGTTTAGTGTTGAAATAGGAAGTTGAGCAAGTGAAAGGAAATAATATGTGGAACATGTTAATGAGATGATAACATGTTGAATGATTTACAATGTGGCTTTAATAGCATGATGAATTGATCTTGTTGATAGTAGAATAGATGCGTAGCATATTTATTCTGATAGCATGTGATTTTATAAGGTTAGCATGTAGCATATGACGTAACATGCGGGTAGCTTTTACGTATTAGTGATACTCGATCGAGTGGGGCTGACTCGATCGGGTGGGTTTTTGCGATTTTGAGTCCGTAATCGCGTTTTGGGGCACTCGATCGAGTAACTAGGGTACTCGATCGAGTAGGGAAATCACTCGATCGAGTAGCCTAGATACTCGATCGAGTGGGTTAGAGATCGAAGGTCTGTTTGGATCCGAGTTTGGGTACTCGATCGAGTACATGGGGGCACTCGATCGAAAAGCCCGTTACTCGATCGAGTGGGTTTGGATACTCGATCGAGTAGGTTCTGGGCAGCGTGTTTTCGTGTTTTGAAGTTTAGTACGTATGTTCATATCTACCCTTTCTTATATATGTATAGTTTCAAGATGCCGCCAAAGAGAAATGCTTTGTACGCGAGGGCAGAGCTTATGACCATGGATGACATCGTAAAGATGTTAGAACACCAAGATGCTCTCACTGAGACCCTAAAGAAAGTGAATGAGGACAAGAATAAGGATAAGGAGAAGGAGGTTGACCATGCTAAAGTCAACCTCTATATTGCGAGGTTTAACCCGAAGGAGTACAAGGGAGTTGAGGAGCCTAACCTTCTTGATAGTTGGTGAGGGAGATGGAGAACATACTAGATTTAGTTCACCGTCCCGATGAGATGAGAGTGGATCAGGCGCATTCTATCTAAGGGAGGCACTGGCAAGTGGTGGGATTCGGTGAAAGTGAGTGCCAAGGAGATATATACCAACCAAGGGTTACCCGCTATACCTTGGGAGGAGTTTCGTAGGGCTGTGAGGAAGGAGTTCGTACTTTAACATGTGAGGAGTAAGTTGAGAGAGGAGTTCGACAAGTTTAAGATGACCGCCGAGATGTCTGTGGCCGAGTACTACAGGCGGTTCAATGAGAAATCTAGATATCTTTGAGGATATGGGTTTGAGTGAGGAGAATCTGGCTTTGAGGTTTGAGAGCGGGCTAACCACGAAAATTATGGATAAGTTACCCGTGGGAGTCCTTACTGATGTAAAGGAAGCGTATGAGAGGGCTGGGAGAGCTGAGAGACTAGTGGAGATGGCTCAGGAGAGGTCAGGTGGAGAGAAGAGGAAGTCTGAGAGCGAGGGTGGTGGCCAATCTAATTTCAAGAAAGGCAACCACAATCGGCCTAAAGGATTTTCTTCCTCGGGTCCGGGTTTAGTCTTTGGGACTTCCTTTGGGCAAGGCCGAGGGAGTGTGAGTAATAGTTGGGGAGTGACCTGCTTTGGTTGTGGTGGAGTAGGCCACAAGAGACATGAGTGCACGAGTGCACCAGATCTGCTCGAGAGACCCGCACGAGCTTTGCGAGCAAATGTACCACGGTGGATCATGGCCAAACCGGGAGGTCGAGCTACCGAGTGGAGGCAACCGCGACGGCGGTAATTCTTATCAGAGGACACCGATGAACAACAACAACAACAATCAAGGGTCGGGTGCTAAGCCGACCGCATCGCCCAAGATCTTGTCCCAGGGGAGGTGGGCGAAGACCGATGTGGCAAGTTGTTCATGATGGACAAGAAGGCAAAGCCGAGGAGGATGCGCACGTTATCACCCGTACATTCCTTGTTAATGGTATTCCTACGTTTGTTTTGTTTGATTCGGGGGCTTCTCGATCGTTTGTGTCTTGAGTCATGTAAAACAAATTGGGTTTGAGAGTATATGAGTCCGTTAGGGAGCAAGTTTTCATACCTTCGGGTGAGTCCGTATCGTGTGGGAGGTTGTTTAGAGATGTATCTTTGATAGTTGGGCAAGTCGACTTCCCTGTAGACTGTCATCAAAAGAAAGTGTCCTTAAGGGGTCCAAAGGGTGTAAGTGTGTCTTATCGTGGGTTTCTAGTCAAACCCAAAGTTAAGTTGATTGCAAATTGTTACCTTGAAGTCTTATCTGAGGAAGGGATGTCCTTCGATCTTGTGCCATGTGAGAGATGACCGGATAGAGAGTCCGACAGTTGATGAGATACCAGTGGTGGGAGAGTTTGCAGATGTTTTTCCAGAGGAGATTCCGGGGTTGCCACCGAAGAGGGAGATAGATTTCACCGTAGAGTTGAAGCCAGGGACGGGGCCAATCTCTAAGGCACCGTACCGTATGGGTCCTAAGGAGATGGAGGAACTTAGGAAGCAGTTGGATGATCTGATAGAGAAGGGATACATTAGACCAAGTGTATCGCCTTGGGGAGCACCAGTTCTGTTTGTGAAGAAGAAAGATGGGAGCTTGAGGCTGTGCATAGATTACAGGGAGCTGAACCGAGTGACGATAAAGAACAAGTATCCTTTGCCAAGGATAGATGACCTGTTTGATCAGTTGAGTGGTGCAACAGTCTTTTCTAAGATTGATTTGAGGTCGGGGTACCATCAGGTGAAGATTAGAGATGTGGACATACCGAAGACAGCTTTCACGTCAAGGTATGGCCATTATGAGTATGTGGTGATGCCATTTGGGTTGTCTAATGCGCCGGCAGTGTTTATGGATTTGATGAATAGGATCTTCAGACAGTTCTTGGACCAGTTCGTGGTGGTGTTTATCGATGATATCTTAGTCTACTCTAAGACTAAGGAGGAGCATGAGGAGCATCTGAGGATCGTGTTGCAGACTTTGAGAGATCATGAGTTGTATGCTAAGTCATCCAAGTGTGAGTTCTCGTTAGAGAAAGTTGCTTTTCCTGGGCATGTAATCTCTAAAGATGGGGTAGTCAGGATCCGGCGAAGATTGAGGTCGTGACAAAGTGGGAAGCACCAAAGAATGTTCTTTGGTGAGGAGTTTCTTGGGTTTAGCCGATACTACGACGGTTCGTGAAAGATTTCTCCAAGATAGCTAGACCGATGACAGCGTTGATGAGGAAAGAGAACAAGTTTCGTTGGGATGAGAGTTGTGAGACGGCGTTCCAAACATTAAAGGAGCGTTTGACCACGCTCCCGTCTTAGCATTGCTCAAGGGAGCGAGAATTTTGAGGTTTATACTGATGCTTCGAAGAATGGGCTAGGATGTGTGTTGATGCAGAATGGTAAAGTGATTGCCTATGCTTCTAGGCAGTTGAAGCCTTATGAGGAGAACTACCCTACTCATGATCTGGAGTTGGGTGCAGTGGTGTTTGCTCTCAAGATTTGGAGACATTACCTTTATGGAGCAATCTTTAAGGTATTTTCTGATCACAAGAGTCTCGAGTACATCTTCACGCAGAAGGAGTTGAACATGAGACAGAGGAGGTGGATGGAGTTGATTGGCGATTATGACATGGAAATCATCTACCATGAAGGGAAAGCCAATGTTGTAGCTGATGCTTTGAGTAGGAAGAGTGTACATTCTTTGTGTACAAAATCTATCTTTGATGAGGCCGAGAGATGAGGTAGCGAGGTTCGGGATACATATGATGCGAAAAGGAGATGCCATGGGTGATATGACAAAGACACTTGAGTTTTATGATGATATTCGGGATAAGCGTGCTTTGGATCCTAAGATAGTGGAGTGGAGAGTCAGGGTAGAGAAAGGACAGTGTCCCGTTTTCTATTCATACAGATGGTAGTTTGAGGTTTGATGGTAGGTGGTGTGTTCCTAATGATGAGGAGTTGAAAAAGACTATCATGACAGAGGCACATTGCACACCATATTCAAAGTGCATCCGGTGGAGACAAGCTTTACAAAGATTTGAAGAAAACGTGTTGGTGGCACTGGATGAAGAAAGAGACAAATGAGTTTGTGTTCCGTTGTTTGACATGCCATAGAGTTAAAGGGGAACAGAGAAGACCACAAGGTAAGGTTCAGTCTTTGGAGGTGCCCGAGTGGAAGTGGGAATCCATTTCCATGGATTTCATTGTGGGTTTGCATAAGAGTCAACAAGGTAACAATATGATTTGGGTGATAGTGGATCGTCTGACCAAGTCAGCTCACTTTGTTCCAATGAAAGATACATGGACTAAGGCACAATTGGCTATGGCCTATCGAAAGAACGTGCTGAAGTTACATGGAGTCCCTAAGGACATAGTGTCTGACAGAGATGCGAGATTTATATCGAGGTTTTGGAAGGAGTTGCAGGAATCGTTAGGGACAAATCTGAAGATGAGTACAGCTTTTCATCCTGCGGACAGACGGCAGACGAGAGAACAATCAAGACTCTTGAGGATATGTTGCGAGCTTGTGTGATGGATTTTGGTGGTAGCTGGGAGCAGAGGTTGGACTTGATAGAATTTTCTTACAATAACAGCTATCACACTAGTATTGGTATGGCACCGTTTGAGGCTTTGTATGGGAGGAGATGCAGGAGTCCAATCTGTTGGGACGATAGTGCTGAGGCAGTGGTCTTAGGACCAGAGATGGTGCATGAAATGGTGGAACAGATTAAGATGATCAGGGAAAGGATGAGAGCAACCCAGGATCGACAAAAGAGTTATGCAGATCTACATCGTCGGGACATAGAGTTTCAGGTTGGGGACAAGGTTCTTCTGAAAGTGTCTCCTATGCGCTGGGTTATGAGATTTGGGAAGAAAGGCAAGCTAAGCCAGAAGTTTATAGGGCCTTATGAGATCTTAGAGCGAGTTGGGGAAGTTGCTTATCGTCGGCTTTACCAAATTGCGTTAGAGAGAGTACATAATGTGTTTCATGTATCGCACTTCAAGGAAGTATGTGAGCGACCCTTCACATGTGTTAGAGGCCGAGAACTTAGAGCTTGATAAGTCTTTATCATATCTTAAGGTACCTAAGCAGATCCTAGACCGAAAGGTTAGAAAGACTAGGGGTGGTGAGACAGTTTTGCTCAAGATCCTTTGGTCTAACCACGAGACCGAGGAAGCCACATGGGAGGCAGAGGATATCATGAAAGAGCGTTACCCCTTCCTTTTGATCGGTATGTATGGTTACGGGGACGTAACCTTGTTTCTTTTAGGGGGTAGGAGATGATCGCGAGAGTTTCTAAGAGTTTTATACACCTTTTTATATGTTGCGTCGGTAGGTTGTCGGGATGAGTTGGGTAAGTAGCGTGTTTTATATTGAGTTTTGTTTTGGTTGTTGAGTCGGGAATGTTTTGGAGAACCTTTGTTTTTGTAGTGGTTTGAACTTCGGGGACGAAGTTCCTTTTAAGGAGGGAAGACTGTAATACTCCGTATTTATATGTCTTGGGGGTACTCTATCGAGTAGCCCTTACTCTGTCGAGTATGGGCAAGTTGCGGAATAAAATAGTTTCTGACCTGTTGGGTACTCGATCGAGTAGTTGGGCCCTCGATCGAGTAAGGGGGTACTCGATCGAGTGCCTTGGGTACTCGATCGAGTGTCCGGTTTTACGGGGGAGTTTTCTCGGGTTTTGTTAATTACGCGATTAAGGTATTTAAACATATTCGTCATTGTTTTAAATCACTTTTTACAAAACCTAAAACCTGTTTAAGAGAGAAAGCAACTAGTTCTTCTTCCTAATCGCGTTCTTGACAATTCCCTGAGTTCGACGGTCGCCCGTATCGTAGTTCGTGTCGTTGGATTCCTTGCGTCGAGGGTAAGCTTTTAATATAATTTCTATAATGTTTTGTTAAGATTGATGAAACCCTAATTTAGGAATTGGGGGTTTTTATGAGTAGTATTTGAATGGTAGCATCTATGTGTTGTATGATAGGAGGAGAATTCGTAGAGGAGCCGTTTTGATACAAACAGATACCGTCTGCGTGTTGTGCTTTTCGCAGGATTTCCTACTCAGCATTAGTCCCATAATGGGATATTGGTGATGTGTTGTAGTTAGTTGTTTGATATGATGATTGTGATTGTGATTGTGATTGTGGTTGTGTTTGTTGATGGTTCTCGAGATGCGTTCTCTGAGTGGGTCACTTTCGGGAGTGATCTCACGGCCTAGTTTCGCCCTTCGTGGAACCCGCCACGAAAGGGGATGTGCACATTAATGGACAGGGTTATCGCTCGTACGATGAGCGGGGCTTAGGTGGGAACGGCTACGGTCCCCCACTGGCAGGGCTGGTCCAGTGGACAGTCAGTATTGAGATGATGGGAGTTGGTGGTGTGTGTATGTGTGTGTGACAGTTCAGCTGTATGTTTGTCTTATTATTGTTATTTATATTGATTGTGTGATTAGTACTGACCCCGGTGTTGTTTTGTAAAACCTGCGGTGATCCATTCGGGGATGGTGAGCAGATATTGAACAGGTATAGAGATGAGTACTGGGATAGCTGGGATGGCCACGACATGACGATAGAGTCTTCCGCATTGTAGTTTAGCATTTATTTACATTTCATTGAGAATGATAGTTTGGAATAATGTATTGTACTTTGGTTTGGTTTTGAGGATTGTATTGATCATTAAACTATTTATAATAAATGTTGTTTCCGTTTTGTCTATTTGATTATCATACCTCGGGCGACCGAGATGGTGATGTCTTCATACCTGAGTGGTCCTGGTAAGGCACTCGGAGTATGGGGGTGTTACAATTATATTGTGCAGTCGATTGATGGTGGGTTCAACGAGCCATAAGTTAAACGGTTGACTAATCGATCACAGATACGAGATTATGACGATACCTCGTAGGACAACTTTTTGTGACAACGTAATGGAGTCCTAAATGTTTAATAACATTCGGTGCCAGGTCGTGGATAGGACATCCATTGTGTTCCTAAAGTCGATTCTTTTGACTATCAACTGTCTCTTGAGATTAAGGCAGTTTTTGGGTGACTTTGGTTTCTTTCTCACGGTCTACCGTAACTGGTGCTAAGTAGATTTTTTCTGGGTCATTTCATACTGTGCTTAAATCTGCAGGATTCGAGTTGAGGAAAATATCCAACCCTTACCAGGTATAGTTATTTCTCAGGGCCACTCGAGGAGTTGTAACTGAAATGCATGGCCATGCTCGAATGTTGATTCGTTTATCAGTTAAGTTACTCTCTAGTCGGGGAAACCACTCTTGATATTGATCGCTTGTAAAATTCGACCTTTGTGAATTCGGATTTGCAAATTGTTTTACATTGAGTGGGAGAAATTTTATAGGATATGAGAATCGGTTATCGCACATACACTTGTGAGGACAAGTGGGAGTTTGTTGGAGCTTGTGTCCTCCACAAATTAGTGTGATAACATTTGTAAATCTCTTACAGGTTCACAAGGGTATACTTCGTATATTTAATCAGTTGATTAACGTTTACCTAATAACGGTTGGCTTGCTAGAAAGTTTGACGTTATTATCATACAGATGGCGGTGATCAACTGGTCCCTAAAGGTCACACCTATAGGATGTGTTTGAGAAATGTGGTTATAGAAATATAATTACATTGATGCCCAAAATGACTAAAAAGTTAGTCAATGTGTTGATGAGATAATTATTTAATAAAATTAAATAATATTAAGTTGAGACAATTAATCATGTTAATTCGTAAATTAAATATAATAAGTTATATTTAATTAAATATATATATATATATATATATATATATATATATATATATATATATATATATATATATATAATGTTAGCTTGGACGAATTAATCTGTTAATTCGTAATTAAATATAATCAGTTGTATTTAATATCAACAAGATGAATGTGTCATAGTGGTAATAGTGAGGGTACACATACCAAGAGGTCATGGGTTCGATCCTCATTAGATGACAATTCAACACATATTATATATTTTTGGAAAGACCAAAATAAGGAGAATTTTAGTCCTTATTTCGGTCAGCTTGGCCGAATATTAGGAGATTTTTATCTTTCCTAATTGACTCCAAATTTCGGTCCGTATAAAAAGAAAGGTAGAGAATTATTTCTACCCTAATGCTTTTTCTTGACCTAGCCTCCTCTTTCTCATCACAAGAACACAAAGACAATTAAATTTTACAGAAAATTTTAGATTGATTTCTAGCATAATCAAAGGGCATATCTCAGATCGTCTTGGGTGCAACTAATAGGCGAATATCAATTCTGATATTGTTCTTAGGCCATATTTGCTAGGACCGAAGGTTATTTCTGAATGTTTTACTTTTGTTTATGTATTTTATTTTATGACCTTAGATCATCTTTGTTAAATCGTTATAATCCTTCTAAATTAAGGGAAGTATACAGATTATTTCCCACATTTGGTCCATCATAGGTAAGACCACTTCGGAGATTGATTGCATTAACCAGGTCATAAGAGGGTAATTGACTTGCTTGGTTCATTTGCTCAGATGCAAATTGTGTGAATTGATCCTGCAACTTCTTCATAGAATCCTCATTTTCTTCTGCATTTTTCTGGACTTGTAATGCCAAAGATAGCACCAAGGATTTCAGCTCCGCCATCTCTATATTTGTAGAAGAAGATTCATCTAGCTGCGGCATTGAATCAATATGACTAGAGATACTTGGCGTGGCTAAATCTTCATAAAGTTAGGAGAACGGGATTCCTTGCTTAAATTGTTGATAAGCATGGACTCGCTCCACTTCTGCCATAGACGTGATCGGATCATGTCCTTCCGCGCCACATCTACCATAGATCACCTCTTTCTCAATCATGGCATGGACCTGTTCTTGTTCACCCAAAGTTGTCGGGCTCTCTGTCTCGTCACACCCAGCATTAAGGACTGCTACCTCAACCACAAGGGATACACCATCGCTTTTTCTGATTTGCCTTCCTCCTCTGGAATTCCCATACTCAGCTACATGAATGGCTATATTCTCAATAAGATGCCATCCCATGTTGTCATCAATATTCTTTTGAAACCTTCCTTTAGCCACACCATCTAATATAGATCTTTGATCAGCATACAACCCATTGTAAAATTGGTTGCAAAGGAACCATTGTGGGAAAACATGATGAGGTACATAACGATCTAGCTTCTTGAACCTAGCCCAAGCTTCATTCAGATCTTCAGTAGCCAGTTGTGTGAAATTAGTGAATTGGCCTCTTAATGCGTTGGTGCGTTGTGGAGGGAAGTACTTTCTGTAATAGCCTAATGCCAGAGATTTCCAGTCAGTCACCTCAGCAGCATCCCTATCCATATCTCTCAACCAATCCCGGGCATCACCAGTCAAAGAAAAAGGAAAAAGGATTTCCTTGACCCTATCTTGTGTCACCCCAGCAACCAAAGGAATGCAGAGCAGTAATCAGTGAACAACTCGACATGCTTACCCGGATCCTCGCTAGCTTCCCCCTTGAAAAGATTCCTTTCCACCAAATGAATGTAAGATGGATGGATTCCAAAGGTACCAACGTTCGTAGTAGGAAGAAGGAAACCCTTGGGTAAAGAACCTGCATTAGGCTCCGAGTGACGAGCAATGTTGGGCATTTTAACAGATGAAATTGTAAGAAAAGCAGGTATTTGACACGGCTGTCGCAACCCTATCAAAAATAAAACCAACCGGTCTCTATAAAATGTAGTAGAGGCAGTCGGGTATCGAATCCATAGGGAGATGGGAATGTTGTATGCTAAACTACGTCTGTCTGAGTAACCGTTTCTTGGGGGTTTAATTGTTTTGATTCTAAACTACGGAGATAAAAAGAAAGAGAGCAAAAAGGAATCAACAACTAAACATTAAAGAGATCAACAGATAGAGAGAAACAGCTAGGACAATCGGTTCACCATGGTTTCCTAGGAATTCAATCTAGGGTCAAAGGTCAGCATAAACTCGGTCTGTAGGGTAGTGAAAAGGTCCTTCCGGTCCGCTATTCGCCCTAAAACATTACTAACTTAGCTTCCGCCCTCATTAGAATGCCCGAATGTTCACTGCAGGTCGTACCCCTTCCAATCTTCCGATCTAGGTCAAGGTGTACCAAATCAACTAGCTGAATGCGTCGATTCAAGCAACTAATCGCTATTAAATGCAGTGATTAACAATACAAATATAATCTTAACCAAGTAATGATCACCTATTCATAAACTCCCTAATTACCATGGCTCCCCTATATCCTAGCATAAGAGATTAGTTACGCATAATGAAGATTGAAAGATTAACAAGAACAAAAGAAACAATTAATTTGAGCATTCTAATTACTAAAGGAAACAGGAATTAATGCAAGAGAGATGAGTAAACAAGACAAAATGCAATAAATTAATAATCGAAATTAAGGATCGAAAATACCGATTATAATCAGTTTCGAAAGTGCAAGGGTTTAGGTCTATGGAGTAAAAGGTAAAAGTGAGAGAGAAAAGTTTAAAATAAGGGATACATTGTTCTACTGCCGCCGTCCTATTTATTCAAAGATAGAAATAAAATATCATTCCGTAAAAATGTCCTCACGGCAAAAACCACTCGATCGAGTAGAAGTAAACTACTCGATCGAGTAACATCGAGATCAAACACTTCGATCGAGCACAATAAGTACTCGATCGAGGGACTCTTTAAACACCCTTCTTGATCGAACATAGTAGTTCTTCGATCGAGAACTCTCAGCATCAGGAAGTGGTCGATCGACCACTTTTCAGCAGCCAACTTAGTCGATCGAAGGAACTTCCACTAAAACAACACGGATGAACCCAAAACACCTTCCGAAGCCATTTTACGCATCTCTAAGTGACAGATTCCAAACTCCGATTCTTCTATTTCTAAAATGCATGTAAATAGGATAGGTTCAGGCTTGATTATGCTCCTTTTCGGTTCATTCCTGCAATTAATATAAGACAGACCAAAGTAGACTATTCAGGGGCATTTGTATCTAGTTGCCACATAAATGACACAGAAATGCGTGTAAATATAGGGTAAAAACCATATATAAAATGCACGCATAAGTAATATCCCATGCCGAGTTTGGATTTCCAAGCTTGACATGAATAGTTTACAAATAAAAGTGCAAAAGGTGTATGCTTAACCATTCCGTCACTGTACTCGAGTTAAATCGACATGGTATTTTGTTAACTAAGGGTGACATACAATATGGTCAAGATCAAGAGCAGATGAAATGAAAAGAAAAGAATTTGACATGAACTAAGTACGTTAAGTTCATTTCTTTGTAATTAGTCGACATGTGTCATCGTACTCGGATTAAACCGACATGGTATGTATTAACTAAGGATGATTATGAATGTGACCAAATGCTTGCAAGTGTAAATAAATGAAAAAAAATGGAAAAATAAGAGAAAAGAATTTTAAAATGCCCACAAATTTATTATTAACCAACAAATCTCACCGAAACACGGAATAAACCGTCATGATATAAAGAAACAAGGATGATTTTCGGAAACGGTAATAAATTGTCATGATAAAATGACATTAAAGTGGTAAAAACCGTAATAAGAAAGAAAGAAAATAAAAGAAAATTGTTGAGGGAAGATGAACTCAAACACGTTTTGGACTAGGTATGAGAAGGCCTAGGGGCGCGAGCCTTGTGGCGACACAAGGAGCCTCCGTCTCAGACAAAAAGTCCGATTTTGGCTCATCTAACCCATGTTTGAATCTTGTTATGCATTGTTCATGTTTATAACGTCATAAAAACAATAGAAACATGAAGTAAATGAGTTTCTTATACCCTCATACTTACATGTTTAGTTACTAGCGAGAATCCACAAAGTCTTAAACTCGTGAGTCGGAAAACTCGATTTTGAAAACCAATTTGTAAGAAGTGTTGTTTTTTACTTGTTGATTAAGTGTAGTTGGTCGAAATGGTTGGTCAAGCGTTTTTAATGCATGATGAAGGTACCAAAAAAAGTGTGTAAGGCTCGAGTTTTCGATCGGTAGGTCCAAAACACGCGTCGGTTTTGACTTAGGAAAGTCGAGTCGAAAATTTTAAGGGAAAAAAGAGGGGGCGGACTCTCGCGTGCCCTAAAATGGTGAACGGGGGGGGGGGGGGTATTTATTTAAGAATGAGTTGTGTTGGTTGCTTGTGGCGATGTTTGGCGATGTGGGAAGCCCATAGAGGCGCGAGCTTTGGTGCGACACAAGTGCTCGTCCTGTCCTTTTCGCAAATTTGGATTATCTGTATTGTTATATCCTATGTTTAGTTGGATGTAATTTTTGGATACATTAATTGTAATACTACGGTTTTCTAAGTGGGTTACCCGGCCGAATATGGCTTACTCGGCCGAGTAAGTGTGTCATGTGTTTCTGGTCAGTTTACTGCCCAGGAATACTCGGCCGAGTATGGGAATACTCGACCAAGTAGAGGATACTCGGCCGAGTATACTCTATACTCGACCGAGTATCCGGTCTTACGGGTTTAATTCCGCAGTTTGGCTAAGGTGATTAGGGATTATTATAAATTACGCTTTTACGGTTTCTAAATCATTTTACCAAAAGCTTAACGACGCTAATATCTCTCTAATAACCTTAATCACTCTCAAGGCTAATTGATCGATCGCAAGTCTACACTTCCGTCTCTTATCTCGATTTCATTTGTATGTCTCTAGTTTTTTTGTAATCAGCTAA
Source organism: Silene latifolia (assembly GCF_048544455.1). Lineage (NCBI taxonomy): Eukaryota > Viridiplantae > Streptophyta > Magnoliopsida > Caryophyllales > Caryophyllaceae > Silene > Silene latifolia. The sequence continues at coordinate 299,425,262 of NC_133538.1, read as the reverse complement.
TAGGTTGTCTTTTAGGGTTTGGCCCTAATTATTGGTTTGGGTTAATTTGGGGGAAGGGTTTATAGTGATGGTATGTTATCATTGTTGTAGGTGACGATGTCACGGAGTATTACTTTTGATTGCTTGTGTGTGCTTGGATTGCGGAAAGGTAGAGTTTCCCTACTCAGTTTACCATTAATTGATTTAAGCTTATGTTTGTATTGTGTACGATTGATTGTCTGCTGATAATTATTGGAGCGTTGGAGTTGGTGTGGTTGTTGTGATGGTTGTTGAGTGGAGTCACTTGCGGGAGTGGCTTCACGCCCTAGTTTCGCCCTCTGTGGAACCCGTCACAGAAGGGGATGTGCACATTAATGAACAGGGTTATCGCTCGTTGATGAGCGGGGCTTAGGTGGGGATTGGCTGCGGTCCCCCACTGGCGGCGAGGATTACCTTTTGCGATGGGTAATCTGGCAGGGCTACACACTTTGGTGTGTAGTCGGTTACTATGTGAGATCGGGAGTTTGAATGTGGATGATGATCAGCTGGTTGCCATTTTGTACTTATCTTTTTTTGATTATACAGTAACTTACCCCGTGGTTGTTTTATAAAATCTGTGGTGATCCATTCGGGGATGGCGAGAAGATTGTGATAGGTAATGATGATTATTAGCTATGGGGACGAGATAGGGAGTCATCACTCGAGTCTAGCTTCCGCTGTCATGAGGCTTACCTTTATTATTTAAGTTGTTTAGTTCTAGCAAACAATATTTTGGTTTTTGGATTTTGGAACATGTAATCATTAACTAATTATACTTTAATAAATGTTGTTTTGGATTGGTAACTTTGATATACTAACCTCGGGCAACCGAGGTGGTGACGGTCTCTCATGCTAGGGTAGTCCTGGTAAGGCACCTTGGTATGTAGGGGTGTCACAAAGTGGTAACAGAGCAACGATTCTGGAACCAAAACCATTGAACCCAATGAACATAGGGAGTCTAAATAAAATGAACCCGGGGAGAGTTTTTTGGAGCTACCGCAAAGACATGGGAGACGTCCCGAAGTCGCATTGAGGCCCTTAAAATATCTAGCCGGTCAACATGGGGGTGTCTTGGGAGTTGCTATGTGTGTTTGGAGTAATGTGTGTTGTACTTGTAGTAGTGATTTTTGTGAAATTGTTGGGTGAAATGAGAAAATAATGCGTGTTGTACTTGTACCATTACGTATATGTTGGATAAAGTATATTTTTGGGTTGAATGGAATTGATTGGAGTATATGTAATGTGATGTATGGTATGTGTATATGATCATGATGATGTTAATGCTTGGTTTGTTGGTAGTAGCATGTGATTAAGGTCATGCATCTATATATATGAATTTTGTGTTTAATTTAGATATGAGTATGATAAAGTTCACCTATGTACTGGTTTTTAGAGGCATTAAGTTTTTATTGTTTGCCTTATGCATGTTCAAGTTGTTTTGTTTAGAAAAATTGAATTGTATGAAGACCGATTATGGAAGGGTTATCTTAAAACTGTCATAAGTCGAGTTCTAGAAATGATATTGCTGTAATTCTAATTGGAGGTGATAGCTTGTCCTCTTAAAATTCTAACGATAGGCCACACGCCCAGAATGACCAACTAACGAGTGAGATATGACTGTTTTACGAAAACTGGAAGTTGCTGAGAACTGTGTCGATACTCGACTGAGTAGGCCCTACTCGACCGAGTATCTTTCATACTCGGCCGAGTATCCCTTATTCCGTCGAGTAATCTTTCTGTGATAATTCTGTTCAGCTTCTGGAGTCGTGAACTCGGACGAGTAGTCTCATTACTCGACCGAGTGTCCTGTACTCGGTAGAGTACGTCATGCACTCGACCGAGTATCTCTTTGGGCGATTGTTTTGAGTTAACGGCTATGTTCTTACCTATGTTTTGAGTAGTAGTTTATGTGCACATGTATGTTTTAGGTCTTAAAGCATTCTTTTATATATGTGACGGTCTTGATACGTAAGTTACTAGATGATATGATATGGAGAATGCCGACTTATGAGGGATATGTTTTGGATAAGGAGGACATGTGTTATATGTGGTTGTGAGGGTTGGTGGAAAAATAAAGGGAAGATTGATGAGCTAATCGAGGCAATGAGCATGTTTTGTGAGATATGGTGAGTGATATAGTCGCTTGTCGAGTAATATAAAAGTAAGTGTATATGGGCAAGAGTGATGTAAGTGTAAAGAAACGTGAGAACGAAAGATTGAAATGAAGGATGTGAATAGTGACAACTTGAGAGGTGTAAGGATTTATAGAGGGAGATGGTTAGGATTTTATTGGTTAAGAATATATATGTAATGAAAGGTTGTTGTAGAGAGATGGAGAAGAGGGGTATATAGTGAATGTAGACGGAGTTTTGTCGCGATGTGGATTTGTGGATAGTGACTGAGTTTGGGAATTTGGATTATCAAGAGGTGAGCCTAGTGTATAATTCTTTGGGCAAGTAACGGTATGAGGTGAATTTTTTGTTTTATAGGGATACGAAAGGGAGATACAACTAAGTAAAGAGTAACCGTTAGTTGTGTGGACTTGATGGTGACAAGTGTGAGTGAGTAGTATGATGGGAGAGGACCCGTGATAAGAAAGAATGAGAAGATATTGATATAAATTAATGGAATTTGATTTGTGGAGCAACAAGAAAGTAACCGAATTAATAAAGAGTTAGGTAGAAGAAGGAAGGCGATGAATTATAGAAAGATGGAAGCAAGCTCGGAGAACTTTGACCAAAGTTATGGAACATGAAAGTAAGGAATCATGGAAATGTACGATAGCATCATGAGAGGGTGGGAGTTAATGGTTATATAGGAGTTCTGGACGACATGTTAGCCGTGAGTTTTGAGGTATTAAGGGAGTAAGAAGCTGGTAGAGTGTTTGCACGATATGAGATTTTGGTGGAGAGTTAGGTAACGATACAATTAAAGATAGAATTGGGAAATAATGTTGAGGTAAATCTTGTTGAGGGAATTGATGTTCGTTATTTTAGATGATAGCCAAAGAGAGGAAACAGATTGTTATATTAAGAAGTGATAGTAAGAGAGTAGTTGTATGAAAGATGGTGGGTCGTAGTGTTGTCACTAGTGGTTAAGGATGATGTTAAATAGGGAAGATAGCCATGCTAAAGAGGTTGATTTTTGTAGAGACTGGGTTGATATGTATGGTTGTGAGGGGGTATGAAATGTGGTTATAGGAGGCGGGTGCTCGTAGTTGAGTATTAATGGTAAGGTTACATTTATCAGGAAGTAGTAGTTATGCGAATGAGAGAATGTAATAGGAGGGGCATACGTGTTAAGCACGGGTTATAGGTAACCTTTATCAGGTGGTAACTTACGTGATCAGGATTGGCTAGTTAGATTTGTTTATGGGTCCATGATATGTGTAAATGTTTGTGTGAGGTTTTGACCTCACGAGTAATGGTATGGTGTGATAGTTATAAGTCGTTATATGTTATTTTGTGAAATATGTTGCGTTGTGATCTAGTAAAGCGGTTTTAAGAAAGTCTTCTGCTCAAGGAAGTTGTACTGAGTCTGTGTTAAGGGATTGTAAAAGTTGCGATGTCTATCGATATGGTTGTTGTGCCTCGAGTGGCGAACCGGGCACGGTTATATAGATTGTTGTTTGTTTACTGCTGTTTGCTGTCAGTGTCGGTCTGGGAATATACCGTGTTGTTTTGTTTATTAATGTTTCTTACCAGTTTCGGCTTGGGAGTGAGACTAGCGTAGGATATGGAAGAAAGTTGCGTATGTTTCCGTTGTTGTCATGGTATAGTGATATTCTGTTATTGGGATATAGTTGTGGCAAAAGTTTTGTGGAATGGGTGTGTGCTAAGCTAGAAGCGGCAAGTGGTTCGTGATCTTTATTGGGACAATAATTATAAGGTGTTGATAACTAACATTATGTTGAGTTATGGATGAGTTTTACGACAATAAACAAGAAAACTTGAGGATATAGCGTGAGTGTGTGTAACAATTGTGGATCGTGAGTTATGATTGTGGAGATAAGTGAATGTATAAAGAAGTATATCATTTTAGCGGTAATGTTGAAGAGATGGAGTAGTGGTTATACTGAGGATTTTATTATATAGATTAGATGGAGTGCAGAATAATTAGAGGCACGAGAACTGTTTGAGAAAGACAGCCCTGGATATAGAAATGGTTGTAGATGTTGAGGTTATAGTGGGTTATCGTTGACATGCGGTGGTAATGAGGATTATGGGATGTATAGTAAAGGACCTAGTATTAGTGAGTTACGAGGACATAACATTTATCTTAAGAGGAGTAGGATGCGACAAGAGAGTTTGATGGTCATACAGGTTGCAATTGGAAGTTTGAGTGTTGGTGTAGAATAAGGATGGATATGTGTGATGGTCGATTTTATGACAGGAATGACAGTGCTTGTAGTAGTATGATGTTTATGTAAGTGAGTAAACTTCGTCCCTCGAAGTTCCTTTTAAGGGTGGTAGAATATAACATTCCGTTTTGGTAGTTGATCTTGTCGGGTGGATTGTCTTGGTATTGAGTTTGCTAGTAAGTGTGTCGTGTGTTTCTGAACAGTTTACTGCCCAGGAATACTCGGCCGAGTAAGACAGAGTTGGCAACACTTATGTTGTGGGTATCCGATAGTACTATGGGGTTAGTGTTAGGTGTCCACGTTTTATAGGTTGGGTTGGAACTTCGGGGACGAAGTTCTTTTTAAGGAGGGAAGACTGTAATACTACGGTTTTCTAAGTGGATTACTCGGCCGAATATGGCTTACTCGGCCGAGTAAGTGTGTCGTGTTTTTCTGGACAGTTTACTGCACATGAATACTCGGCCATGTATGGGAATACTCGACCGAGTAGAGGATACTCGGCCGAGTATACTCTATACTCGACCGAGTATCCGGTCTAACGGGTTTAATTCCGCGGTTTGGTTAAGTTGATTAGGGATTATTATAAATTACGCTTTTACGGTTTCTAAATCATTTTACCAAGAACTCAACGACGCTCATATCTCTCTAATCACCCTAATCGCTCTCAAGGCTAATTGATCGATCGCAAGTCTACACTTCCGTGTCTTGTCTCGATTTCATTGGTAAGTCTCTAGTTCTTTGTAATCAGCTAATAGGCTGTCTTTTAGGGTTTGGCCCCAATTATTGTTTTGGGTTAATTTGGTGGAAGGGTTTATAGTGATGGTATGTTATCATTGTGTGTAGGTGACGGTGTCATGGAGTATTACTTCTGATTGCTTGTGTGTGCTTGGATTGCGGAAAGGTAGGGTTTCCCTACTCAGTTTACTGTTAATTGATTTAAGATTATGTTTGTATTGTGTACGATTGATTGTCTGCTGATCATTGTTGGAGCATTGGAGTTGGTGTGGTTGTTGTGATGGTTGTTGAGTTGAGTCACTTGCGGGAGTGGCTTCACGCCCTAGTTTCGCCCTATGTGGAACCCGCCACAGAAGGGGATGTGCACATTAGTGAACAGGGTTATTGCTCGTTGATGAGCGGGGCTTAGGTGGGGATTGGCTGTGATCCCCCACTGGCGGCGAGGATTACTTGTTGCGATGGGTAATCTGGCAGGGTTACACACTTCGGTGTGTAGTCGGTTACTATGTGAGATCGGGAGTTTGAAGGTGGATGATGATCAGCTGGTTGTCTTTTGTACTTAGTCTTATTTTGATTATACAGTAACTGACCCCGTTGTTGTTTTATAAAATCTGTGGTGATCCATTCGGGGATGGTGAGCAGATTGTGACAGGTAATGATGATTATTAGCTATGGGGACGAGATGGAGAGTCATCACTCGAGTCTATCTTCCGCTGTCATGAGGCTTACCTTCATTATTTCAGTTGTTTAGTTCTAGCAAATAGTATTTTGGTTTTTGGATTTTGGAACATGTAATCATTAACTAATTATACTTTAATAAATGTTGTTTTGGATTGGTAACTTTGATATACTAACCTCGGGCAACCGAGGTGGTGACAGTCTCTCATGCTAGAGTGGTCCTGAGGCTTACCTTCATTATTTTAGTTGTTTAGTTCTAGCAAAAAGTATTTTGGTTTTTGGATTTTGGAACATGTAATCATTAACTAATTATACTTTAATAAATGTTATTTTGGATTGGTAATTTTGATATACTAACCTCGGGCAACCGAGGTGGTGACGGTCTCTCATGCTAGGGTGGTCTTGGTAAAACACCTTGGTATGTGGGGGTGTCACATTAATATCGTGTCATTGGGTATTTGGGTGTTATTTGGGTTGGGTTTTTTGTGTTGGACTCGGTTTTTGAATTTGGTTGAGTCGTGTTTCGAATTTTGAGTCGGTTTTGGGCCCAGAGTCGGATTTGACTCTAATTACTGTCATTTCGACGCCGTCGAAGTGCATAAAACATTCTAGTATTTTTAAAATGTTTTGAAAAGTTTTTCATTTTTGAAATCGGTTTTTGCTTTCCGACGCACTGTCATACTGAATGTCGATTAGACGCTGCGATTCCGAGCCACGTTGTAGTCCGATTGTAACACGCAACAATTTCTGCTAATTAAAAACCTTATAACTATATACAATACTGAGCCAAAATAGAGAGGTATTATAATTAATATACATAGTCTCTTATTACAAATCCTTTTAATTAAAAAAATAATACAAAAGTAACCAAAATTTCTAAAAAGCTTTAAATAAAATCTTGACTTGAAATAAAATCCTTTTGAACTGCAGCGGAAGTAACCTGAAAATAAACCAGGCGACAAAATGGACCTACCCCTATGACGAGTAGCCCAAAAGGGAGAAAACACGTCAGCCGGAAAGTCGAGTAACAGATAATACCTCAATATAAGCAGCTTAATTTTGGTCATGGCGTGGAAACACATACACGTAAAAATAAAAAGAAACACGGAGAATTATAAAAACACTTCACATAAACTAATCTGAACCTCAAACTAATTCCATATTATTTCTTTATTACAATACTCTTCTCTCGCCACCATAATTAAATAAATCTCAACTCACTACTCCGTCTTACTCATTACTCCGTCTCATAATATAATACTCCAAAGTAACCACGTATCATATTTTCATCATCGACCCTAAGACCAGGACAAGGGGTGAGTGAACTGGCGGATAATACCGCGAAATAATATATTTATCTCAATATCAAACTCATAATATAACTCAATAACTTTGGTCACTCTGGACCGTAAACATAACTCGGCGCATAGGCCCCATAACTCAATACCAATAACCAATATTCATCTCAATTTCAATATCAATAACATCAAAGATTCAAGGAACCGCGCTCAACACTTAAAGTATAAACTCTAAGTTACTCAGCCACAAGTCGAGATCAAAGATAACAACAATTTAAACACAATACCAAAACGTCCAAAAATCTGAGTCGCCAAAAGTCAGTATCAATCTTAGAGTAATGTAACCATAATGTCATCTTTACAACTTGCCACCCCGTACAACTAATGCTAATATTCCATGTCATAATCATTAAAGTGCACCTACTTAGCCTTTGAACACAAGCACAAGAGCAATCCAAACCAGTAATTCGTATAATACTTGATGTAAGACCATGATATTAAACCATTCTTTAACACCACAAAAATAATGGGTGTCTCCCTAAAATCATTATCACCTCAACAATACGCACTCATGCCTGTCAAATAATTAACAAATAGCTTAACCCATCTTACAAATTAATTAACTTAACAATAAAATATTATAGCTAGTATATAAATAATATCGCATTCATTCTCAACAATCAAATTACACATATAACACGTATAAATAACACATAATCATATAACCCCGAACAATACTAAATATAATAGAATCGGTAGAATCGTGTTACCTTAAATCGCAAGACCGAATTAAAATCCCTTAAAACACTTTGGAATCCAACGAAAATCAATTGGGTTGATGATTGTATAGACGAAAGTACACGGCTGAACAAGAAGAGCGTGCGAGCAAACAGATAATTAAAAGGATTGGACATATAGAGGAATTTGGTATTGATAATGATTACCAAGTCAAGTTTGGATTTTTTGGGAGGTGACCAAACGTAATGGAGGCTAAGAAAAGCAAATAAGAGGGATTGATAATTTGATTCATACGGAGTATTATTTTTAGGGTTAACAATTACGAAAGACTATAAACTCTTATAAGATACACCATAAAAATAAAGGGGTTAATGTTAGACTGACCGTATGAAAGATTCTAAAATGAGTTTTAGGAAAATTTAAAACACTTTCGTAAATAAAATAAAGAATAGAAAATATAAAATTCCTAAGAATATTTGAAATATTACAATTTTGGTAGTATCACATTCTACCCTCCTAAAATTAAACTTCGTCCTGAAGTTTCCTAACAATACTTTATTAAAACGCTACGAGTATCTTAAATGCCCATACAATATTAATCTCCCAAAATCATCTAATTAGCTAACCTATATGCCAAACCCTCTCTCATTCTAATTACCTTTCTCCCCATTTCCTTGCACTGTATCAGCTGCTCCGACTGACTTTCCTCCACTACTCTGATCGCCACCATTTCCTTGCCTTTGATATGAGCCTCCTCCGTAGCTTTGACTGTTGTAGTACCTCTGGTTACTCCACTGACCCAAATTTCTGTGACTTCCAACACTTGGTGCTGGGTTTTGATAACTCCCCTGTCTCCCACCTCCATTACTATTTCTTGGTGCACTTCTACACTCAAAATCCCGGTGGCCTAACTTGTCGCAGTTATAACATCGCCAAGGGGCGATACTACTAGAACCTTGGCTCCAACCACCACCTAATCTCACTCCACCCCCATAACCAGACCCCCTAGTGAAATATTGTTTGGTTTGTGTATTGTTTGGTATCTTACTACCCTCGTGCCCTTCACTAACAGTCTCTCTCTTCCTCTTCTGACCCTTCTCCTGTTTCTCCTCCTTTAACATATCTGCAATTCTCTCAGCATGCCCAACTCGCTGATAAACCTCATCCATGCTACTTAGGTCACCAGCTGCAAGCCTCTTCTTAATGGTTGTAGTTAACCTCTTCTAAAACCTTAATGCTAGTATCTCCTCACTGAAGTTCAAATATGACACATACTCAGCCAACTCCGGGAATCTATTTTGATAGGTCTCCATAGCCATATCATCAGTCATCTTAAAAGAATCGAATTCAGCTCATCTTGCTCCTGATATGTTCGGGAATAAATGTAGCTCGCAGAAAACGCTTGAATCCATCCTACTTCACGTACAGACTTTTATTATTAGCAGCAGCTTCTCTTATGGCCTCCTTATTGCGAGTCCACCAGAGCCTAGCTTTTCCCTTCAAGTAGAACGTAGCTTGATCCACTTGCATCTCCGCAGGATAACTCATTCGCTCGAATATGTTGTCAAACTCTAGTCTCCTAGTAGTAATGGTTAACCCAAGCCATCATACTTCACCGGGTTTTGCTTTGCGATAACTGCACTCATCTTTGTAGGAACCTGAGCTGACCCCTTAGACATCAATGCAGTAGTCAAAGCCTCATTCATAGCTATTGTTGAGCCAGGATAACTCCTGCCTGATCAGGAAACGTTCAGCCTGCCAATGCCTGACAGGGGCAACACTAGTCGCATTCTTGTACCAAGCTAGCCCCATCTAGGAGAGGGATATCAGGTCAGGCAAGCTCAGATACCCTGGCCTGAAAGCAGTTCAAATATAAGTAAGCATTGGATACTATAAATTCCGTATATAATTGGGCAACAACCTTGAGAGAAGTTGTTCCTACTTCCAAGGAGGACCAAGTCCATGAAGCCTATTATTTAGCAAGCACGTTCAATGAATCCAACCGTTCAAAGAAGCCAACCGTTCAAACATTTGAGGGCTATAAATAAGAAGGGGACCTGCAAGCAACATACACAGTATACACACATCTACTCATACTCTAATATTCTACTTTCCTCTATTGTACTCAAAGTTATACAAGTGATAGTAAAATACTCTCTTGGCTTGGTGGCCATGGTTTTTTCCCAATTCAAAGGGGTTTTTCACGTATAAATTATTGTGTCAGTTTCATTTTGTTTATCTCGTTATTAGCACAATCAATCCAAGCAATATTTAGAGCTAGATCACCTTGTTAACAAATCTATCGAAGGAATTTCTCCCTTGCGTGAAATCTTGCTAAAATAATTGGCGCCCACCGTGGGGCATCTAGCTAAAAAATAATAAAAATCCATTCACAAAACAACTCCCAAATCTCACAAAAAATGACATGCGAAAGTATTGAACAACAGTTGGCCGCAGCCAAGCAACAACTGCTGGAAATGGAGGCTTTGAAGGAGAAAGTGGATCAGGCTGAAGCACAGGTCCAAAAGCTGAAAGAGTTTTGAGTCCAACCTGAAGTAGAAGTTGGAAAACAAACCATCAGGTTCCAATTCCAAGATCCAACCAAAAACCCCATTCTCCTCCATCATCAAAAACATTGATTTCTCAAACTTTGGAAGCCCTAGTCCTTCCAAGAAAGAAACCATAAATCTTGAGTTAGACACAGAAGATACCCCTGATGAGACTGGTGGTACAAATAAGGCAGGGGCAACAATAATGATAGCTATGGTGCAGGAGATCCAGAAACTCCATGACAAATTTGAAAAGATTTCTGGAGTATCCGCCAGCATAACAGAAGTCAACCTAGAAAGTTATGCTGATTCACCCTTTGGAGAAGAAATAGCCAGGTTGACATGCGAAAGAAGTTTGTGGTCCTATCAATAAGAACGTATGATGGAACTGAAGATCCACAAAATCATGTAGCCTTCTACAAACAAAGAATGTTGGCTGCATCTATATCAAGTGAGTTGAGACAAGTACGCATGTGTAAAGGCTTTGGGACAACCTTGACTGGTGCAGCCTTACAGTGGTACATTAACCTGCCTAATGAGAGCATCATGTCCTTTGCTGACTTGATAAACTCATTCAACCAGCAATTTGCCAATAACATGGAACTTGAAAGGAGATCCAGTGACCTATACAGGATCAAGCAAAAACCAGAAGAGACGCTCAAAGCATTCCTATCCAGATTCAACAAGAAGAAACTGTCTATTCTAAAGTGTGATGTTGGAACGGCTGTGGAAGCATTCAGATAGGGACTGCTACCAAATAGTGATCTCTATGACACCCTACCATGCATCCTTGCCATACTTTTGAGGATGTCTAGGCAAAGGCACTAGGATATGTCAGGTTAGAAGAAGACAAAAGCTTCAAAAAAGATTCGTCAACTAATGGAGCAGGGTACGAGAAATCCAGCAGAAAAAGCAATAGCCAAAGAGGAAGCAGTTCCAGGCCATCTCCGTATTTAAGGCCTGACAGATTTGAATTGAACTTTGCTCAAGAGCAACGAGGTAACTCCTAAAACTTTGCACCTATTCAGGAGTATAACTTCTCTGTTGAAATTTCAGGACTAATCAAAAGACTTGACAACTTGGCAGATGTCGTCAAATGGCCCAGAAAGACTGACAATCCCAACTCCAGGACGGATACAACCAGGTGGTCTGAATTCCATATGGATATTGGGCATACAACTGAAGAATGCATAGGACTACGCAAGCAAGTGTCATACCTGCTAAAGAGATGGCTCGGCTAGAAAAGATCAAGAGCGTAAACCTGAATGTGATCTGCCATCTCTACCACCAATCTATGAAGTCAAATTCATAAATGGCGGATTAGAGATATGCGGCATGACAAGTTCAGCAGCGAAGAAGGTAGCCAAGGAGACAAAGATGAAATTACCATTCAAGCCCAGAAATCTGCCCCAAATCACCTTTGATGAAAGTGATATGCAAGGAATCCCTAACCTAGACCATGACGGCCTGGTCATCACTATGAAAATTGGCACTACTCGAGTACTAAGGATTCTTGTTGATGGGGGAAGCTCAGTAACCTGATCATGCTAGATGTCCTAAAAGCATTGAAAATCAATGAACACCAGATTACAAAGAAAACAAGCGTTCTGGTAGGATTCAGGGGTAAAACCAGGAATACCCTTGGAGAGATCTACGTACCAACATATGCCAAAGGGGTAGCATCCTATGAAAGATTTGGAGTCCTGGATTGCCGGTCTTCCTACAATGCAATTCTTGGCAGGCCTTGGATCCGCAATGTAAAAGCCATTTCCTCAACATATCATAAGTGTGTCAACATTCCAACAGAGTGGGGGATAGCAACAATCAAAGGTGAACAGAAATCCACTCAGGAGTGCTACACTGAGGTTTTAAAACCTTCCAAGGTAGGTGAGTCCCTTGCCTAGCAATTACAGTGCCCTGTCAGAGGTACCTGTGTAGCACAATCCCAGATGGAACCCGGCCAGGTAATCCTAGACCCCGAGTACCCTGACAGGTATGTATTGGTAGGATCAGATGCCCCTGACACCGCCAGGCCAGGCTTGTTAAGCTTTCTTAAAAATAAATCTTCTAGTTTCGCCTGGTCTCATTTTCATATGACTGGTATTGATGCTGAAGTTATTACCCATAAACTCAATATTGACGCAACTTTCAAGCCTTTGTAGCAAAAAAGGTGAAAATTACCCCTGAATGCAACACAATCATCAATGAAGAGGTGGACAAACTTCTAGACATGAGCATGATCAGCGGAGTCATGTACCCTGAATGGTTGGCAAATGTGGTGGTATTACCGAAAAATAATGGCATATGGAGGGTCTGTGTAGACTACACCGACCTAAACAAAGCCTGCCCAAAAGATCTACTTCCATTGCCACATACTGATGCCATGGTAGACGCAACAGCAGGGCATGAAATGTTGACTTTCATGGACGTTTCCAGTGGATTCAACCAAATCGAAACGCATCCAGCTGACCAGGAGAACACTGCATTCATCACTGAAGGAGGCATATACTATTACACAACAATTCCATTTGGCCTGAAGAATGCAGGGGCAACTTATCAACGCCTGGTCAACATGATGTTCAAGGATTAAATTGGAGACACCATGGAAGTCTACATTAACGACATGGTGGTCAAGTCAAAAAATGCAAAGGACCATGTAAGAGACCTGGAAGTAGCATTCAAAATCCTGGAAAAATACAACATGAAAGTTAATCCATCCAAGTGCCATTTTAGAGTCTCAGCAGGAAAATTCTTGGGATACATGGTTACAAAGAGAGGAATTGAAGCCAGCCTAGAAAAGATTAAAGCCATCCTGGAGCTAAATCACCAATGTTTGTCAAGGACATAAAGAATTGACAGGGAGAGTTGCAGCCCTAAAAAAATTCATTTCCAGGTCCTCTGAAAAGTGCAAGTTATTTTACAATCTACTCAGGAAGAACAAGCAATTCCAGTGGAACCCAGAACATGAGGTAGCCTTCCAAGATCTAAAATCTTACCTCTCCTCTCCACCTTTACTGGCCAAGCCGGACAAAGGAAAACCCCTGGTAGTATACCTGTCAGTCACTGAGACAGTAGCCAACGGAGTCCTGGTAAAGGAAACTGAAGGACAACAACACCATGTTTACTATGCAAGTAAAAGTCTCTTGGATGCTGAAATGAGGTATGGTCTACTTGAAAAATACGTTTTGCCAAATGGCCAGTCTAGCTCAGCACCTATAACATCACCTTTGAGCCAAGGACAACAATAAAATATCAGGCTTTAACAGTCTTAATGGCTGATTTCAGTGCCACCATAGAGCCTGACCTGATCAAAGAAGTAAGCAGACTGGACACTCATAAATCAGACCAGAAATTGGTCCTGTACACTGATGGTGCCACAAACATGAGGGGAACTGGTCTAGGATTAGTACTTAAATCGCCAAGGGGGATATAATAGCTCAGGCTGTTAGTTGTGAATTCAAAGCCACAAATTATGAAGCTGAATACGAATCTCTGATAGTTGGACTCAAGGTAAGCATTAATCTTGGTGTGTAGAACTTAAAGGTAAAAATTGATTCACTCTTAATTGCAAATCAAGTCAAAGGAACTTATGCTGCGAAGAATTCAAAAATGATACTATATTTAGAAATTGTGAAAAATCTTTGCACTAAGTTCATTTCATTTGATATTGATCAAATTCCAAGGGACTTGAATACCTAGGCTGATGCTCTAGCTAGCCTAGGATCCAATTTCAGCCCTACTATTTTTTTTTAAGATACCCATTGTTTACTTACTTGAACCAGCCATTGATAAGCCTGACCATATTTATCCTATCACTGTGGACATAGACTCCTAGACAAAACCATATTATGATTGTTCCTGCGAGGCATACTACCTCAGGGCAGGCATGAGGTAAGAGCCTTTAAGATCAAAGCTTCTACTTATACCATCATCAATAACACATTGTTTAAAAAGTCTCAGGATGTACCATATTTACGATGCCTGGAACCACACGAGGCTGAACAGGTCATACATGATATATATGATGGATACTGCGGCTGATGCGCGCCTCTTAAACGTATTTATTTACATGTTTGGCACTTATTTCTATGAGCTTAATTATTTATTTTATTCTATTTCCTCCCGTATTTGCTACTTTGGTATGTTTTGTGTCCTTTGCAGGATTGAAACTCATTTGTACATTTACAAGCCAAGTTCGTTTAATAATGGAACAAGAAGGAGTATAGAAGGGCTTAGACGAGCTTGGGAGAGTGGGATTTATACATGATCTAGTGACGAATGGCCAATGTCTAACGAAATCCCTCATTCAATGCAATATACTATGTCATCCTATGTTGCAGCCAAGTCGTTTCGTATATAGCTAGAAGTCGTTCTACCTTCATCAAGCTAAGTCATCCTCCATTGCTTCATATGCAGCCATGTCGATTTAACAGCCATAGTTATCCCGCTGCTCTGCCCATGTCGTCCTCCATTATTGCTGTATATCGTCCTCCAACTAGCCATGACCTTCACCATTGTCGTCCTACACTTAGCAGCCTGTCATTTGACTACCTTGCTCTGTCGTTCGACCATGTTATGACATCATAAACAAGCTGCTCGACACAGTAACCAATGGTTCCTACACTCGTCATCAAGTTATTCGACCTCTGGTTTCATGTCGCTCGACCTCAGCTTGTTACACGCTGCTATGTCATCCTACCTGCATCAACATGTCATCCGAACATCATCTACCATGTCGTCCTACTTCATCAACCCATGTCGACCGACCTGCTCGTCCTTCTTCTTATTTCATTCGACACAGTAACGATTGCTTTGAATCAAATGCATCATGTCGTCCCAATTTGATCAGGCAGTCGGTCGACTTTCATCAGCTGTTGTTCGACCATGTTGCTTGTTGATTGACATCAGCTATTTTTGATTGGCATAGCAGCTTTATGTCGGGCTTTTGCATAATTGTTTTATTTTATCTTTTGTTGATATTTCCGTCTTTTAAGCTTAGACTATATAAGCTCCCTTGTAATCTTTAATTAGGGTACACTCAATTATTCTAGAATTTCCCTCTGTAAACTTAATTACGTGCTCTTCTCTCAAAACGTTATATCTAGAAGAAATTTCTCCCTTCTTCCCTATTGCTTATACTCTGTTTCAATCGGTAATTTAAATTCCTTTTTCTACCTTTCGTTCATCTTGTTTAATTGCTATATTTTCTATTCTTATTATTATTAATTTTAATTTATGCTTTTTAATTTCTCAATTAGTTTTATTACGAATTCTTCCTCTTTATCAATTTAATCAATTATTATTGCAAATTTAATTATGAGTATCTAAACCACTTTTGCTAGGATTTAGGGGAGTCATAGATTGAGACGGTCTTAATTGGGTAATTAAATTGGTCGATATAATTGGTCTATGTTGTTAATTGTGACATTTAATTGCAATTTGGTTAGTTATTGTGTATAATTAATTAGATTGAATTGGTAAACCCCGACTACCTAAGATCGAGAGCCTAGAAAGGGTTAGACCTGTCACACACATTAGAGTGCCCTAGTAAGTTGCGAGAGCCCGCTAGAAGCATTCTAGGGCGAATAGCGGACCGAGAGGACATTTTCACAGCCCTATAGACCGTTAATTGAGACTGACCTATGACCCTACCTATGACCCGTAATAATAGATGGTAAACCGATGTCCTAGCTACTTTCTCTTATATTTTTTCTCGACTCAATTTCTCTCTTTAAACCTTTTATTTTATTGCTTTAGTTTAGAACAAAAATCAAACAAACCCCATTTGGTTACTTAGACAGACTTAATTTGACAAGTAGAACGCCAAAAGCCTCCCTGTGGATACGATCCCGACTTTTCTAGCTATATTAGTTAGAGACCAGTTGGTTTATTTTGATAGGTTGCGACAGCCATATCAACGGCAACCACAAAGGAGGCAGAAGCCTGGCAAGCAAAGTTCTCTAAACAGGCTATTTTTGGCCAACGCTGAGGGCCGATTGCCTGACATACAGTTCAAAATGTGAAGCCTCCCAAGTATATTCCCCATTCATTCACCAGCCTTCTGATTTGTTATACTTAATCTCAGCTCCCTGGCCGTTATGAAATGCGGATGGATATTGTGGGCAAACTTCCTCAAGCATCTGGACAGAAAGTATTCATGCTGGCAATGACTGACTATTTTTCCAAATGGATAGAAGCAAATTCATATAGGCAAGTCAAGGAAAAGGAAGTCATATCGTTTATAAAAAAGAACATAATTTGCAGATAAAGAATCCCATCAGAAATAGTGTGTGACAATGACAAACAATTTATGGGGAAAAAGACAATGGTCTTCTGCGCAGAATGGAATATAAACTTGGTAACATCCACACCAAGCTATCCAAAGGTAAATGTCCAGGCAGATTCCAGTAATAAGGTGGTAATCAACTGCCTGAAAAAGAAGTTGAAAAGAAGAAAAGGCAAATGGGCTGAAGAACTCCCACTAGTCCTCTGGGCAGATAGAACCACGCCTAAAACTTCAACTGGGCAAACCTCATACTCCCTAGTTTATGGCTACGAAACAATCATCTCTGCAGAAATACATGTACCAACATCAAGATGCAGTCTGAACACTGTTGAGGAAAATGAACCCCTGATGCAGGACAACCTAATAATCGCTGAAGAACTAAGGGATGCACCCAGAATCAGGAATGCATCCTATTAGCAGACTGTAGCCAGAAGCTACAACAAAAATATAAACATCAAAGTGTTCGAGGAAGGGGACTTAGTACTGCGAAAGGTTTTTCCAAACATGAAGGAAAAACTGTAGGCAAGCTAGCCCCTGTATAGGAAGGCCCTTATCTGATTGACTCAATAGTTGGTCAAGGAGCTTATATACTATAAACTCTAGAAGGTTACATGATACCACACTCATGGAATGTCACCCACCTAAAACTCTTCCACATATAAAGACAGCCATCATTATCCTATGTTCTTTTGTTTTCTGATCCAGGTATACCTAATCAGTCCAATTTTTTGTTACTTGCTTGACATGCTTATATGTGTTTGTAATTGCCATTCCATGAATAAAGATGTCCTATGCATGATTTCCTGTTAATCCTTGCAATATGTTCATTAAATTCCCTGCCTACTTTCTTCACCAATATACACAAATACAGTATTATGAATCCTGAAAACTTGTTTTACGCTTTCTGCAGTTATTTTACATTTTACTATTACTTGCTTAAACAAGAATTCAGGATTGAGGGCCACTCCACTTACTCCACTAACCCTAAACAGCACTCCAAACAATACTGCACAAAAATAAACATAACAAAGTTTGCTTGATCTCACTTATCGGTTGCACCTAAAACATCTAAAAACTTATCTCAGTACAGAAAACAAGTAGGATGGTGAAAAATCCGGATAACTTGTTCAAAGCCCTCCAGACAAGCATAAATCAAGCCCTCCTGACAGGCCGACGGCCATTAGCCATCCAGACAGGCAAAACCTCCTCATTAACAAAAAGCCCACATGACAGGCTGAGGGCCATAAGCCCTCCAAACAGGCAAAAATCCCTACTCAAGAATTAGACAGGCATCAACAAAGCCTTTCTGACAGGCATCCTGACAGGAAAAGACCCCTACCCAAAAATTCAAAATACATAGCCTGCCCTGGAAGGAATGGCAGAACCAACTCCTTCATCAAGTATATCACCATCTTCCTCATTGGCCTCATCATTATCAGCCTCACCGTTGTCCTTGGAAGGAGGGGAATCAACCTCTTCATTATCATGAAGCTTATGCAGCCCAGGGTAGGTGGCATTTAAATCAACCATCTCCTTGTCAGAGTTCCAAAATGGCCTGACCTCACCAGGCTCCCTCATGGCATCTACCATGCCCTTGCCAAAGAACAACATGGCAGCATCCTTATACCTGCCTTGAACTCCATCCTTCTCAATTGCCAACTCCTCATTCTTATGCAACAGTTCTTGCATAGCCTGCTTTTCAGCCTGCAAGTTTGATTTAACAACCACCTGTTCAGCCTTACAGGTCTCCAGTTCCTTCTTGGTGGCCTCCAACTCTCCCACAATTCCCTGAATTTTTCAATCCAGAATGCCAATCTTTGTATGGGCAGATTTTATTTGACACGCACTTAGCAACCCAACATTTACGTTCTAAAACAATTTGAATACGAAAGGTCAGCAACCGAAGGCCAAGAAATGTTAAAATCTGAAAACAAAACAAATTCTACCTCTTGGGCCAAAGTGATCAGGTTAACAATATTATCCGTGAATGCAATCAGGGATGCTACAGCCTGAGCTGAAGTCTCCTCCGTATTTATGGAAACCAGCTGGTCATCAACCTTAGCTTGAAAGAGAATGCCTGAATCTGGTCCTTGGCAGCCTGAAGATTTCCAGTTTTAGCTCTGACTTCCTTGGTTTCCTCTACAATGGCAGAAATCTTATCCTCCCTCCTTTTGTTATGGTATGGGCCTGCTTGAGATAGAGTGGATTTGACTATTTCAGGTAAGGTCTTGGGAGGTTGCTCAGTTGGCACCAAAATCAAGAGAGGGGCAGTACTATCACTACCAGTAGCCTCCCCACTTCAAGATCTTTCCTCAGCAAGCTGGGAAATGCCAGCCTTCACATCTGCAAGGCCAAACCCAGCAATCCTAGCAGACGATATGGTCACTACAAAATGAGTCCCTATATCAGCAATATACACATAAACTCAAAATTGATGAAAAGTAGATACAAGCCTTACTAGCAGAAGATAAAGCCACAGAACCCTTGGAGGATTTGGGAGCCTTATAAGTATTCAACTTAGCCTTCATAAACCTTGGGAATGGCTCTTAACCCAGGCTGCCAAGCCATCTTCGCTCCTCATCAGATAAGGCCATAAAGGCAACAATCCTGTCAGTTGAACCCTCGGCTGAAGGGTCACAACGCCAATCAGCCACTACAGAGCAAACACAAGTAAGTATATACCACACCTTTTTTATATATATACTTTTGCCAATCGCTAAACATGTAGGCGAGAGGCGGAGTAGACTTACCAGACTTCTAAGCCGTGTAACTGAGATATTCCAAATCAGGACCAACAGAGTCAGCCCAGATAAACATAAAGTTCTTGACCCACCCCTTATCATCACCATTATCAAAATTGATGATTAGGAGTGCCATCTTTGACCTGACTCTGAAATTGAATCTGCCAGGAGCGTTAATTTTCAGATGGTATACATTCTTGAGATCTTCAAGAGTGAAAACCAGGTTGTGCTTGACATAGAGGCTCTCAACAGAATGAAAAACTTTCCACACCATTGACATCATTTAAAAGAGTGAAACTTGAGCAGCTTTGATGACATCACTCATTAGGGGACTAAAAAGAAGCCTGCACCCAGCCTTGAAAGCCCAATCAAATATACAGAACCAGCCAGGGCTACACCAATTGGCCCTGATGGGACCATTCTCAGGAATCCAAACCCCTGTCTCTTGAGGGATTAGACCCTTGCTCTTCAAGAAGTCTTGAAAGAAAGGTTTAAGAAGGTTCTCCTCAGGAAAAGAGGAAGAAAAAGGCTTTTCTGGGGCAAAAGCGTAATCTTTATGCATAACAGCAAATATTTCAGCGGGTGGTTCAACTTCAACCACCTCATCTTCTGGTATCATATCAGGCACATCGATAACATCAGTTATGCCCTCTACCTCAGTAGCTTTGGAAGTAGTAGCCTTTCTCTTTGGCGCCGTGATAATGAATTTTCAATTGAAAAGAGATGGTAATTATTTCAGATTTTGACTGAAGGAGTTTGAAGTAAGATAGAGAAGTAAGCGATGGAAATAAAGTGAAAATGAAAGACGGTGAAGGAATCTTTTTTATAGGGGGATTAAAATTTTAGGGTTGATGCAAGTGGATGATTTTAGTCATGACTCTCCTAGAAAGTAACGCAACTACCCGTATTAATTCACTTATCCGTTAAACATTCAAAACAGATAGGACTCTTGCATTATCCGGAAATTTGCATAGGCTGGCCTTAATCTTAACAAATCCACCCTGATAGGTTATTTCTTTATCCCTGGCCAAATCCAGCAGAAATAAGAAAATAAGGGGCAATTGTTGAGATAGGATAACTCCTGCCTGATTAGGAAACGGTCAGCCTGCCAATGCCTGATAGGGGCAACACTAGTCGCGTTCTTGTACCAAGCAAGCACTATCCAGGAGAGGGATATCAGGTCAGGCAAGCTGAGATACCCTAGCCTGAAAGCAGTTCAAATATAAGTAAGCACTGGATACTATAAATTCCGCATATAATTGGGCAACAACCTTGAGAGAAGTTGTTCCTACTTCCAAGGAGGACCAAGTCCATAAAGCCTCTTATTTAGTAAGCACGTTCAACGAACCCAGAAGATATTTTTGATAGCAGCCAACTTCCTTGGAACGGGTCAACAACTACCTCACACCCACTCCCTATTTTCTAGCAATGATCACCACATTCAAAGGAGCCAACCGTTCAAACATTTTAGGGCTATAAATAAGGAGACCTGCAAGCAACATACACAACATACACACATCTACTCATACTCTAATATTCTACTTTCCTTTATTGTACTCAATGTTATACAAGTGATAGTAAAATACTCTCGTGGCTTGTTGACCGTGGTTTTTTCCAAATTCAAAAGGTTTTTTCACGTATAAATTATTGTGTCAGTTTTATTTTGTTTATCTCATTATTAGCACAATCAATCTAGATAATATTTAGAGCTAGATCACCCTGCTAACTAATCCCTCGCAGGAATTTCTCCCTTGCGTGAAATCTTGCTAAAACAGCTATCAACCGATCAATCTCCTCTTGAGACATGGTAGTGGGTACAGATTTCTTTGGAGGCATATTTGGTTCTGATAAACAAAACGATAGAAAATATAAGCTAATAGCTTATTAATATGGAAGGGTAAGAATTCTAAGCAAGCTCCTGCATACAAAGAAAATAGCACTTGGTCGAGTTGGTATCTACCCGGCTAAGGCGTTACTTTTCACGCCTCCCATGGCGTCAAGCATCTTTTTAGTATACATTATGTCACATTCTAACCACAATTCGAGATTAATTATGATATACTTTAATCATATAAAATTCATGTATCGGCTTGGGGCAACACGTTTCTCATATCACTAGACATGCTTTCTATTCACATTTAGTAGCATAACAATTCGCCCAATTACACATGCTATTAAACAATAAATCATATGAATTATACTTACAATGCCAACGGAATTAATTAATTACAATGCTCTCATAAATAAATAAAAATCAAATTTCACATTGTTAACCACATTATCAATTTCTTTCACAACATGATTATTCATCTAACATCCACCCTTATTCGGCCAACGCCTTATTCGATCAACACCACTCTTTCATACAAATTACACCCACATCTTATATTTGTACCTGAAATTTCATCCATTCACTTCATAGTCCATAGAAATTATGGTTCAAACAGAGAACAACCACTCTAACTAACCCGAGCTAAAAAGGGGCTCCTAATAGTTTATACCCAGGGTTCATTTTATTAGACACATCCTAAGTTCATTATATTCATTTGTTTTAGGCCTTAGGATCGTTCGCTCTGATACCACTTTGTAGCACCCCCATTTATCCAGGAGCCTTTAGCAAGACATTCCCACATAAATGAAAGTGTTACCATCTTAGTTGCCCGAGGTAGTAAGTATAAAAGACGAATGATATAAAAGATACTTTAAATAAATAACTGATTTTATTAAGAATAACTTAAAAGACCTTGTTACATAATCTCCGAACCAAAAGATTAAATAATAAATATATCGCAGCGGAAAGATAAATAATGTAGGTAAAATTTATTGTGATTCTAAGGTGAAAATTAAACTTCAGTGACGTCATCCTCTCACCCAAGTCCCCAAATAGCATCCAGTTCAGCAACTTAAAATCAAACCTGTAAATTAATCTACTCCCCACTTAACCGGAAATATTAAATGGTTCATTACAGAACGCCATCAATTAAAGCAGGCATCAATTTTATTTTGAGAACAGAAATGAAACACGTCAACCAAAGGTTGAGTAGAGAAAACCATCAGCAAATATAATGTTATTAAAAGCAATATCAGTTTAACTCAAGTAAATATATACTTAATAACTCGGTCCATAATCACAATCATCTCCGTACTCCTAATGACCTCCTCGATCCTGCAGGACCGGAATCAATCCCCTTGAACTCCTAACGACCTCCTCGGTCCGCAGACCAACATCAATACTCCGAACTCCTAACGACCACCTTGGTCCTCAGACCGGCATCTCAATCAAATACGATAACAGTGGCACAATTATAGTACATAAAGCAACCATATATATAAAATACACTAATTATAAATAATCAGACCGTCTCATACTGACATCCAAACCACCATCTCAGTATCTATCAAACGTCGCCACAATAATAACTGGTATGTAAATAACAATGATACATGTTGAGTAGGAATTCCCTACCTTTTCGTAAATCCGTTCACACAAGCCAATTAGTAACGATCTTCTACAAAGTCGGTTCCTATAATTATAACATATATTAATAAATAACTAAGCTAAGTAATTCATTACTACTATATTCTAAATAAGTGACTACTTTGTTCTCCCTTTACGGCTTTACCCGTATGATTTAGTAATATATACATATGTATATGACTAAGTATACATCCCCTCCCTCCCTTCAAAAAAGTATACATCCCCTCCCCATTAACATGGTAATTAAACTTATTAATATAATGGCACTTGCACAAGTTGGATCAAAAACTCACGCACTTGCGGGAAATGCAATAGTAACTCCTACTCCACCGTATCAGTTAACTACCCCCACACCCGAAACCCCTACCAAGGCCATGGTTGGTCTCCACGTAAAACACCACCACCACACGACCCACATGCTACAGCCAACTCACAACCCGACTCGACAAATGATAAGTACTCTTGCTTACCCAACGGCAATCAAGGCACGCAAAACTCGACAAGAGCTACGACCTGACCGTCACCACCACATCAAACAACCAGCATCTACACGGCACAAGCTCCACTCACCCACACCCACCTTCCTCAGCTAACAACACGACCAAAATAGGGGCAACTTACGGCATCGCCGCAACGACAATAATCTGGTCTGGAACTACCACAATTACACAATCCGTCATCCAAGTACACCACTACATCAATTCCGTACTATGACTCGACTCCCACATGACCCATGGTCTCGACAAAGCTTCATGCAACCGCTCTAAAACAGGGCAGGCTTAGATGACTCTAAGACACTTTAAAATACCGGTAACATACTGTTGGGGATAAAAATAGCACTTTTTTATCCATGATGATGTGGCATCTTTTCATTGGCGGATGAAAAAGCAAGGGGATTGATGAGATGGACAAGTAGGGACCATTGGATTAAAAGATAGACAAACACATCTGTGTTTGTTACCTCACGCACAAAAGGGGTGGAAAAGTCAACCAACCACCTCCTATTATCAAGCAACTACCCCCTACTTTACAGGAGCAGACGCAGGAATCCAGGAGCAGAATCTGGGAAGATGTTGAGGACTAAAACCCTAGCAAACAACCATTATAAAAGGAGGGAAAAAGCAATCAAGGGGGCATCTCATCTCATTCCACACATCGACACTTCTACAACAACACCCGTATCAATATTCCGCCTACACTTAGCAATATCCCTCCAGCAAAATAAGCTTTGTATTTCCTCATTTGCATTTTATCCCCTCGATTATAGTGCCAAATTGGTGGGATTCCGACTCCCCCCGCGGTTGTTCCCACACCAGGTTTTCCGCGTCACCAAAAATTTCTCGTGTCACTCTCTTATTTTGTTGTTTATTCATACGTTAAATTCGTTGCATTCATTCCGTCGTTGGCCATAGATTAATCACTATCACTCACTAAATTAAATCAATAGTCGGTAAATTTTTACCAAAACAGTTTGGCGCCTACCGTGGGGCATAGTGATCATTTTCTACAGCCAAATCTCGCAAAACCGAACCAGCCGTCACAATGTCTGGAACCGCCGAAATCCTTCCAGGCAGACGAGCTTGTCGGCCATGTCTTCGGGAGCGGGGACTCTCCCCGCTTCAGATCGCAATCGCTTCTTCAGCATCCAGCCAGATGGTTCACTTCAGCATGTCACCCAGAACCATGCCTCTGCCTCTGAAGCCGACGCAGATACCCAAGGCAGCAGGCGCGCCTAGCCAACCGAGATCCAGCAGGGAAAGCAGCCCCAGTAGAGGTGAAGCTGCATCCAGAGCCCCGACTCAGGAGGGATCAGGTGCAGAAGTTCTCTGAAGTAGAGGACCTCCAGTGCTTGACCCGATGCAGGTGATGATTCAGGGGATGGATACTCTGCGTCGGGCAAAGTTCGGGATCTAAGGAAAGACAACCGAACCCGATTGCTCGGATCATGACAAAGATCCAAAAACCAAGATCGGACTGAGGCTCTAAACCTGATCAGCGGTGGAGGATCAAGTCTATCAATTCCGTCAGAACTAGTCACCAGACTGGACCTTGCGGGAGTAACACCCAGCGAACCCATCGAGCCCAGAGGATTGAGATGCCTATCATTTGATAATCCACCCATTCTCGCAGCAGACAACGGGTAATGCTTTGTTTAACACTCCGTCAGATCGACCTTCCACCCTTTTCGTGTACCCCAGGCGCACACGGACATCGGGATGGCAATCGGACTCGTCGTCAACGCAGCAATTCCATCCCGCAACCAGGTTCACCAAAGGAGCCTGGATCGGAGGACCACGCACAGACACCAGGATGGCAACCTGGATCCATAATCGGTCTGACAACACCAAAGAACTTGACCACCCAAAGACCAGCCAATTTTCTCGAGTGCCCTGGCTAGGAGGTACACCGCTAGTTCGGTTCACCTGCTTTTCTAATCCTCTTGCAGGAGCGGGTAATTCACCGGAGCAAAGAATACCAGAGCCGAGGGAGCGATGTATAGGATACCAGCGTAGTCCGTCCGTTAGAGAAAGCAACGCCCGAGAGACAGACTACGCACTCACCTTTCGTGGATGACATAGCCCTAATCGGTGTCCCTAAAGGATGTGTGCCTCCGGCCATGACGCTCTATGACGGAACCACGGACCCACTTGACCATATCAACCACTACAAGCGTAAAATGATGGTGATAACCGCAACTGGATCTCTAAAGAAAGCTTGCATGTGCAAAGGATTCGGATCAACCTTGTCGGAGCACCTGCAAGGTGGTTCGTCGCTTACCGCCGAACAAGAGCATATCCAGCTTCGCCGACCTAGTCAATACCTTCAACCAACGGTTTGCCAGGAGAAAGCCTAAGGAGAAGCAGACTAGTGACCTCTATCGGATAGTGCAAGGGTTCGAGGAGTCCACCCGTGATTACTTGAACAGGTTCAACAAAGAGAAGGTGGCAATCCCGAGATGTGATATAGCAACTGCAATACATGCCTTCCGCCAAGGACTGCACCAGGATTCAGAGCTATACAAGGACCTGACCATGCATCCATGCACTACCTTTGATGAGGTACAATCAATGGCGATTGCTGTCATGAGACTGGAGGAGGACTATAGACCCAGAAGATACACTTATGATTCGGACTCAGTATCTAGAAAAGCCCCGGTAGAAAAGAGGAACGAAAGATCAGGACCCTACAGCAGAAGCGAGAACAAGATGTCTGGAAGCACAGAAGGAAAGGACGACACAGTCCTACCCCCAAGAAAAGATTCAAATATTTTAGTGGACAAAGGAATGTGAGAAAAGCATTTAAGGAATTGAAACATTATCTCAGCACCCCGTCACTCCTGTCAAAACCAGAGCCAGAAGAACTGTTATTCCTGCATCTGTCAGTCACAGAAGCAGCAGTAAGTGCAAGCAGCAAGATCAGACCCAGGCAGAATAAGACATTCTGAATCTGGAAGAAGATAAAGGAGAATAAATGTGGGAACTGCATGTGGACGGAGCCTCCAAATGCAAGAGGAGCAGAAGTAGGTTTGGTTCTCAAATCACCCCAGGGAATCTCATAGTCCAGGCGGTACGATGTGAAGTCAAGGCCACAAACAACGAAGCAGAATACGAGGCCTTGATCATGGGTTTGAAGATGGCTCTGGATCTGAAAATCAGACACCTTAAGATTTGCCACGTTCAACAAAACCCCAGAGACCAGAACGCAGAAGCAGATGCGCTAGCCACCTTGGGGGCAACCTTCAAAGCAGGAGCCATCTACAGAATACCAATTGTCCACGTGCTGGAGCCAGCAATACTGAAACCAGGAATACTAAAACCTGAACAGGAAGCAGAAGTGTTTTGGAGCAGTAGCAGTGAAGAAGATACTCTAGACTGAAGAAAACCATACCAGAACTAGCTGCAGAATGACATCCTGCTAGCAGATAAAAAGGAGGAAATCTCTCGTTGGACCCTAACTCAGAAGCCTGGATTGGCAAGAGTCTCGGGCTGTTTTGCATGCTCTCCACAGTGGAGAATATGGAAACCATGCAGGGGGCAGGAGCTTGTCCAATAAAGTACTGAGGTAGAGATACTTTTAGCCCACAGTGCGCAAAGATGCTGTAGAATTTGCAAAAAGGTGCGACACCTGTCAGAGGCACGCACATGTCAGCCACCAACATGGTCAAGAACGGGTACTCAAATACCGTATACAAAATTCAGTTCTAGATTTTACTTTGAACATTCTCTGAATATTTTTATGGTTCTGAAAACTTTTTGCATCTATTCTGAATTTAACATTTTCTGGTTCTGAAAATTTTCTACATATATTCCGAGTTCAACATTTTCTGGTTCTGAAAATTTTTTGTATATATTTTAAGTTCAACATTTTCTGGTTCTGAAAATTTCCTGCAAGTATTTCAATCTCAACATTTTCTGGTTCTGAAAAGACCCTACATGTATTATGACCCTGATATTTCCTGATTCTGAATGTTTTTCAAGTTAGTAAACCACTTTAATATTTTAAGTGAAGAAGTTCCTTTTTATAAATATCTTTCAAATAAATGACCAAGTGAATAAAAATGCAAACTAATCTGGCAGGGTATGTATTCACTACAGAAGGCGTGTGTCCGTGGCTAAGCACGTACAACCGTGACAGTCAGTCTCCCGCGATGCATTAGCACCCACGCAAGCCTGGCTCCTCTGAACGAGTAGGCGTACTAGACCCCTTAGCCAGCAATCAAACAGCGATGGCCAAACATACAGCGTAAAACGTGCATGCACAAATCAAAAGTACGCCAGAAACGGCAAGATACAAAGTAAACGATAGAACACCTGCGATACACGCTCAAACATGATCATTCTCACGACACATTGATAAACATTGCATTCCCGACACATAAGTTCATAACGTGTCTATATAGGCTAGATCGCTAGATCATACATTAGAAGGTCATCACACCTAGGTTGCATTACTAACATTTCTCAGGTACCAGCTGCATATAAACTGTGCAAGCAATTTTTACTAGAGGTTCTCTGCACCAGAATTACCTATGTCGACCAGACGCAGAACAGTAGAGTCAGGAGAAGGCTAGACCTAGCATCCACCAGCTGGATCCATCATTCACCAGCAGCGGCGGATCCAGATGCAGAGTTAGACCCAGAAACAGGAGCAATCCCAGAGGCAGAAACAAAGCGAAATGGTGGAGCAGACCCAGGGACCGGGGGCATGGTTGCAAATGAAGTAATCTCAATGGGAATAGACCATGTGGCCAAATCAGAAGTAAGCCCTCTTTCCGGCGCTGATCCATATGCAGAACCAGAATCTGCCTTTCTCTTCTCAGCAGACCTAGGAGCAGGAAACAACATCCGACCAAGCAGACTCAGGTCTCGTGTAGATCTCGACTAGCCAAAATCTGCTGGGAATCTAAGTGCTACTTCAGAGGGGATCCAGAGACAGGAGACTCAGAAGCAGGGTTGGATTCAGAAGCAGGGTTGGATTCAGAAGCAGGGGATGTGTAGAAACAGAGGTAAAGCCACGAGGTGGGAACTTGTTCCTTGGTTGAACCAGAGGTAGATCTCCTTTCTTGCTTTTTTTGCACGGGTACCACAAGCAGAGGCAGGGACATTTTTTCTCTTCCCGGCTGGCTTGGAGGCATCTTTAGCACGTTTCTTCTCCCTTAGAGTCAGAACCGCAATAAGTGTAGCCTTGGGTTTGACAGAATCTGGGGGCAAAAGCTTGTTCAGAGGCAGAAATTCCCAGCAGCAATTATAGGTAGTTGGGGACATAAAGTGACGGTAGGAGAAGATTAATTGAAGGAAAGTTTAAAGTCGGAAGCACTGTCAAATCCCGTCAGTTTTTAGTGCCTCGAAGAAGAAATTCCCGCCTAAAATATTTTGAGACGGAAATTTGGGGGCAATTGTTGGGGATAAAAATAGCACTTTTTTATCCATGATGATGTGGCATCTTTTCATTGGCGGATGAAAAAGCAAGGGGATTTATGAGATGGACAAGTAGGGACCATTGGATTAAAAGATAGACAAACACATTTGTGTTTGTTACCTCACGCACAAAAGGGGTGGAAAAGTCAACCAACCACCTCTTATTATCAAGCAACTACCCCCTACTTTACACGAGCAGACGCAGGAATCCAGGAGCAGAATCTGGGAAGATGTTGAGGACTAAAACCCTAGCAAACAACCATTATAAAAGGAGGGAAAAAGCAATCAAGGGGGCATCTCATCTCATTCCACACATCGACACTTCTACAACAACACCCGTATCAATATTCCGCCTACACTTAGCAATATCCCTCTAGCAAAATAAGCTTTGTATTTCCTCATTTGCATTTTATCCCCTCGATTATAGTGCCAAATTGGTGGGATTCCGACTCCCCCCGCGGTTGTTCCCACACCGGGTTTTCCGCGTCACCAAAAATTTCTCGTGTCACTCTCTTATTTTGTTGTTTATTCATACGTTAAATTCGTTGCATTCATTCCGTCGTTGGCCATAGATTAATCACTATCACTCACTAAATTAAAGCAATAGTCGATAAATTTTTACCAAAACAGTTTGGCGCCTACCGTGGGGCATAGTGATCATTTTCTACAGCCAAATCTCGCAAAACCGAACCAGCCGTCACAATGTCTGGAACGAGTCAGAATCCTTCCAGCAGCTAGAGCTTGTCAGCCATGTCTTCAGGAGCAGGACTCTCCCCTGCTTCTGCAGGATCAACAATCGCTTCTCCAGCATCCAGCCAGATGGTTCACTTCAGCATGTCACCCAAAACCATGCCTCTGCCTCTGAAGCCGACGCAGATACCCAAGGCAGCAGGCGCGCCCAGCCAACCCAGATCCAGTAGGGAAAGCAGCCCCAGTAGAGGTGAAGCTGCATCCAGAGCCCCGACTCAGGAGGGATCAGGTGCAGAAGTTCTCTGAAGCAGAAGACCTCCAGTGCTTGACCCGATGCAGGTGATGATTTAGGGGATGGATACTCTGCGTCAGGCCGTTCAGGATCTAAGGAAAGACAACCAGAACCTGATTGCTCAGATCATGACAGCAGTCCAGCCCAAACCAGCATCAGCACCTGAGGCTCTGAACCTGATCAGTGGTGGAGGATCAAGTCGATCAATTCCGTCAGAACTAGTCACCAGACTGGACCTTGCGGGAGTAACACCCAGTGAACCCATCGAGCCCAGAGGATTGAGATGCCTATCATTTGATAATCCACCCAGTCTGCAGCAGACAACAGGTAATGCTTTGTTTAACACTCCGTCAGGATCTGACCTTCCACCCTTTTCAGGTACCCCAGCGCACCAGACATCAGGATGGCAATCTGGACCTGTCGTCAACGCAGCAATTCCATCCTGCAACCAGTTCACCAGTGGAGCCTGGATCGGAGGACCACAGCAGACACCAGGATGGCAACCTGGATCCATAATCAGTGCAACACCAGTAACCAGCCACCCAGCACCAGGCCAATTTTCTGGAGTGCCCTGGCTAGGAGGTACACCTGCTGGTTCTGTTCCGCCTGTTTCTAATCCTCTTGCAGGAGCATGTAATTCACTGGAGCAGCAATACCAGGAGCTGAGGGAGCTGATGTATAGGATACCAGGCGTAGCCCGTCCGTTGGAGAAAGCAGCCAGAGACAGCTACGCAGACTCACCTTTCGTGGATGACATAGCCCTAATCGGTGTCCCTAAAGGATGTGTGCCTCTAGCCATGACGCTCTGTGACGGAACCACAGACCCACTTGACCATATCAACCACTACAAGCAAAAAATGATGGTGATAACCGCAACTGGATCTCTAAAGAAAGCTTGCATGTGCAAAGGATTCGGATCAACCTTGTCAGGAGCAGCCCTGCAGTGGTTCGTCGGCCTGCCGAACAAGAGCTTATCCAGCTTCGCCGACCTAGTCAATGCCTTCAACCAGCAGTTTGCCAGCAGCAGAAAGCCGGAGAAGCAGACTAGTGACCTCTACCGGATAGTGCAAGGGTTCGAGGAGTCCACCCGTGATTACTTGAACAGGTTCAACAAAGAGAAGGTGGCAATCCCGAGATGTGATATAGCAACTGCAATACATGCCTTGCGCCAAGGACTGCACCAGGATTCAGAGCTATACAAGGACTTGACCATGCATCCATGCACTACCTTTGATGAGGTACAATCAAAGGCGATTGCTGTCATGAGACTGGAGGAGGACTCTAGACCCAGAAGATACACTTATGATTCGGACTCAGTATCCAGAAAAGCCCCGGTAGAAAAGAGGAACGAAAGATCAGGACCCTACAGCAGAAGCGAGAACAAGATGTCTGGAAGCACAGAAGGAAAGGACGACACAGACCTACCCCCAAGAGAAGATTCAAATATTTTAGTGGACAAAGGAAAGTGAGAAAAGCATTTAAAGAATTAAAACATTATCTCAGCACCCCGTCACTCCTGTCAAAACCAGAGCCAGAAGAACCGTTATTCCTGCATCTGTCAGTCACAGAAGCAGCAGTAAGTGCAAGCAGCAAGATCAGACCCAGGCAGAATAAGACATTCTGAATCTGGAAGAAGATAAAGGAGAATAAATGTGGGAACTGCATGTGGATGGAGCCCCCAAATGCAAGAGGAGCAGAAGCAGGTTTGGTTCTCAAATCACCCCAGGGAATCTAATTGTCCAGGCGGTACGATGTGAAGTCAAGGCCACAAACAACGAAGCAGAATATGAGGCCTTGATCCTGGTTTGAAGCTGGCTCTGGATCTGAAAATCAGACACCTTAAGATTTGCCACGTTCAACAAAACCCCAGAGACCAGAACGCAGAAGCAGATGCGCTAGCCACCTTGGGGGAAACCTTCAAAGCAGGAGCCATCTACAGAATACCAATTGTCCACGTGCTGGAGCCAGCAATACTGAAACCAGGAATACTAAAACCTGAACAGGAAGCAGAAGTGTTTTGGAGCAGTAGCAGTGAAGAAGATACTCTAGACTGGAGAAAACCATACCAGAACTAGCTGCAGAATGACATCCTGCTAGCAGATAAAAAGGAGGAAATCTCTCGTTGGACCCTAACTCAGATGCCTGGATCGGCAAGAGTCTCGGGCTGTTTTGCATGCTCTCCACAGTGGAGAATATAGAAACCATGCAGGGGGGCAGGAGCCTGTCCAATAAAGTACTGAGGTAGAGATACTTTTAGCCCACAGTGCGCAAAGATGCTGTAGAATTTGCGAAAAGGTGCGACACCTGTCAGAGGCACGCACATGTCAGCCACCAACATGGTCAAGAACCGGTACTCACCTACTGATACAAATCACCCAGGTTCTAGATTTTGCTTTGAACATTCTCTCGCTCAAATATTTTTATGGTTCAAAACTTTTTGCATCTATTCTGAATTTAACATTTTCTGGTTCTGAAAATTTTCTGCATATATTCCGAGTTCAACATTTTCTGGTTCTGAAAATTTTTTGCATATATTTTAAGTTCAACATTTTCTGGTTCTGAAAATTTCCTGCACGTATTTCAATCTCAACATTTTTGGGTTCTGAAAAGACCCTACATGTATTATGACCCTGATATTTCCTGATTCTGAAAGTTTTTCAAGTTAGTAAACCACTTTAATATTTTAAGTGAAGAAGTTCCTTTTTATAAATATCTTTCAAATAAATGACCAAGTGAATAAAAATGCAAACTAATCTGGCAGGGTATGTATTCACTACAGAAGGCGTGTGTCCGTGGCTAAGCACGTACAACCGGGACAGTCAGTCTCCCGCGATGCATTAGCACCCACGCAAGCCTGGCTCCTCTGAACGAGTGGGCGTACTAGACCCCTTAGCCAGCAATCAAACAACGATGGCCAAACATACAGCGTAAAACGTGCATGCACAAATCAAAAGTACGCCAGAAATGGCAAGATACAAAGTAAACGATAGAACACCTGCGATACACGCTCAAACATGATCATTCTCACGACACATTGATAAACATTGCATTCCCGACATATAAGTTCATAACGTGTCTATATAGGCTAGATCGCTAGATCATACATTAGAAGGTCATCACACCTAGGTTGCATTACTAACATTTCTCAGGTACCAGCTGCATATAAACTGCGCAAGCAATTTTTACTAGAGGTTCTCTGCACCAGAATTACCTATATCGACCAGACGCAGAACAGTAGAGTCAGGAGAAGGCTAGACCTAGCATCCACCAGCTGGATCCATCATTCACCAACAGCGGCGGATCCAGATGCAGAGTTAGACCCAGAAACAGGAGCAATCCCAGAGGCAGAAACAAAGGGAAATGGTGGAGCAGACCCAGGGACCGGGGGCATGGTTGCAAATGAAGTAATCTCAATGGGAATAGACCATGTGGCCAAATCAGAAGTAAGCACTCTTTCCGGCGCTGATCCATATGCAGAACCAGAATCTGCCTTTCTCTTCTCAGCAGACCTAGGAGCAGGAAATAACATCCGACCAAGCAGACTCAGGTCTTTTGTAGATCTCGACTAGCCAAAATCTGCTGGGAATCTAAGTGCTACTTCAGAGGGGATCCAGAGACAGGAAACTCAGAAGCGGGGTTGGACTCAGAAGCAGGGTTGGATTCAGAAGCAGGGGATGTGTAGAAACAGAGGTAAAGCCACGAGGTGGGAACTTGTTCCTTGGTTGAACCAGAGGCAGATCTCCTTTTTTGCTTTTTTTGCACGGGTACCACAAGCAGAGGCAGGGACATTTTTTCTCTTCCCGGCTGGCTTGGAGGCATCTTTAGCACGTTTCTTCTCCCTTAGAGTCAGAACCGCAACAAGTGTAGCCTTGGGTTTGACAGAACCTGGGGGCAAAAGCTTGTTCAGAGGCAGAAATTCCCAGCAGCAATTATGGGTAGTTGGGGACATAAAGTGACGGTAGGAGAAGATTAATTGAAGGAAAGTTTAAAGTCGGAAGCACTGTCAAATCCCGTCAGTTTTTAGTGCCTCGAAGAAGAAATTCCCGCCTAAAATATTTTGAGACGGAAATTTGGGGGCAATTGTTGGGGATAAAAATAGCACTTTTTTATCCATGATGATGTGGCATCTTTTCATTGGCGGATGAAAAAGCAAGGGGATTTATGAGATGGACAAGTAGGGACCATTGGATTAAAAGATAGACAAACACATTTGCGTTTGTTACCTCACGCACAAAAGGGGTGGAAAAGTCAACCAACCACCTCCTATTATCAAGCAACTACCCCCTACTTTACAGGAGCAGACGCAGGAATCCAGGAGCAGAATCTGGGAAGATGTTGAGGACTAAAACCCTAGCAAACAACCATTATAAAAGGAGGGAAAAAGCAATCAAGGGGGCATCTCATCTCATTCCACACATTGACACTTCTACAACAACACCCGTATCAATATTCCGCCTACACTTAGCAATATCCCTCTAGCAAAATAAGCTTTGTATTTCCTCATTTGCATTTTATCCCCTCGATTATAGTGCCAAATTGGTGGGATTCCGACTCCCCCCGCGGTTGTTCCCACACCGGGTTTTCCGCGTCACCAAAAATTTCTCGTGTCACTCTCTTATTTTGTTGTTTATTCATACGTTAAATTCGTTGCATTCATTCCGTCGTTGGCCATAGATTAATCACTATCACTCACTAAATTAAATCAATAGTCGGTAAATTTTTACCAAAACACATACCCCTCCACCGTGACCACCATGGAAATCCCGACGTCCCAAAAATCGTCATTGAAACCCGGATTGAAAAAAATATAACTATCCATAGCTATAATAAAAAGAACGTGAGTTTACCTTAGTTAATTAAGCGACGGTGTCCACGGTGATGACGAAACTAAGACGATGGGAGAAAACCAACGAGGGTGGCGCTGGCTGCTAGTTGATGGTTGTCGAGTTCCAGTTGCTATGGCTACGTTCACGCTCCCCTTCTACCTTCTTTATTACGGCCCTAGTATCTAGATGCAAAAGGGATTACTTTTCTTTTTGACTTTTTGTTAGTTTTGGTCTTTTGGATGTGGGTGAGGCCGTGAGGGGTATACGGTGTTATGGGTTATTAGTATATATAGTTTTCTATTAGGTGGTTGAGTAAGTGGGCTTGTTAGGTGGGTTATAATAATAATAATAATAATAATAATAATAATAAGGTATTACTAATATGTCATTATTGATATGTAATTATTAATAATTTAACAAATTTAAATAGCAATTGAGACGGGTATTACACCGATAATCATCGGGTTTTGTTGGGATGCCATAGATAGAGGGTATCTATAGAGCCCCCACTTTGACTGTGCCTTGGACAAGGCAAAAGTTAAAGTATAGTCCCAGGTCAATCGAAGATTACAACCTGAAGACTATAGTAACACCGAGGAGAATCAAGGGGTCTGAGTCAAGGACCAGCCGTCGGGAATATTTTAGAGTCTGTCGACTGCCGGGGAGGGTCGTTTAGATTCAATTAGGCTACGTATAAAGGCTCACCAACCATAGGAAGAAGCCATACCTGAGAGATCATCGAGGCATGTCCTTCGAAAGGGATGGAGTTGCTTAGTCGATGTTGGCTGTGCGTATAGATTCGCCAGCCGTTGAAGGTCAATTGATTGACTAGGGGAAATGGCCGATTTTTCGATCCCATTTTCAAGAATGTGTCTGGTGATGACTTCCTACCAGGTTGACCGACTGCGGGAAATGGCCAATTTTTCGGGCCTATTTTCAAGAACGTGCATGGTAATGACTTCCAACCAGGTTGATCAGGACTTGCTGGAGATTTTTCTTTGTGCAGGTTCTGCTTGTCTGTTTGCTGAATTTTCGTTGCTTACGCGTGTGGGCTCGCAAGTTGTAGGAGGAAATGCTCCGTGGGGAAGGTAAAGTGGTGTGGCACTTCATTTAAAACTCCAATGGGGATGTTGGAGGTATCTGTTTCTTTTATTGTTTCGTTAGGGATGCTGAGAGTGGTCATGCCTATCTGCTGGGGAATTGTAATTGTGAAGTTGTCCGTAAATAAGCTTGCTAGGGATGCTTAATCAGAACCTCTTGATGCGTAGGCCCGCGGGAGAGTAGACCTGTCGTGACTTATGCCCGTCCGATAAGCGAATCAGACGCGCGTCTCTGGTCTTTGCTGGATTTTATGATTTTGCGTTTTGCAGTATTGAAATTTCGAATTTCGCAACTTGAACGTCGCGACTTCTTCGCAAAGAAAACTCGAAACACCTCAAAAAGTCGCCATTCTTGCTCGTGTTTTTTGATTGGATTTGTCTTAAATTCATCATGTCATCCCAAGGTATGTAAATCCTCTTGACTACTCTTGCTTTTGTTCTTGTTTTCGTCCATTGAATAAGGATATAAACCCGAATTTGTCTCAGATAATCGATTTGGGGCTTTTGATTCGACTCCATTTTTGACGAAATTGATGATAAAATTAGGTTAGAAACCCAAATAAGAGTATAGGGATGTCTTTAGTTCGCATTTTGATTCCCATTTCTGTCTTTCTTGTTCGAGAAACTTGTCATCTTGCTTGAGTCGTGGGTCCAACTAGGTTGCTTTTTAGTCGGAGAGTGTTGTTGTTGGTTTGTGGGACCCTTGCTGCCTGTAAAGGGCCAATTTTGCATTTTACCCTTGTCAGACGGTCTTATGCTAACGAAATTAGTGCTTGGTTGGATTCAAATTGAGTCGTATGGCTTTCATGCTTCCTAAACATCGTTTATGTCACTTTGAGACATGATCGAGTCATGTTGTTTTGTTATGGCCGTAGGTTTGAATTTTGGCCTTTATTTGTCCGAATTTGTGTCAGTTTTCCCCTTGCTTGGGCTTTTATGATTGTACTTGCTAGGAGGGATGTTTTCGGTGGGCCTTATGGGTCGTAGGTATTTATTTGGATTGCTGACTCGTCTTTGGTATTAAAGAAATGAGTCGGGATTTTTTTGCTTTTGGTAGTTTGTTGTTTTTGCCGAGGTTGGGTGGGTTTGCCCCGTTTTGTCTGTTTGTAGTTTTTTTTTTTGCAGGTTGTTTATTGTTTTGGGCCTTGCTTATTTTGTGCCGTCATAATGCGGAATTTTCTGCTGAAATTAGACCTTTTCTTTTTAAGGTGAGTGTTCAAGGGTCGTGGAATTTGCTGTTCATGAGTCTAGGACACGGGAGAAGGAGGAGGAGGAGGTCGTGAGGACCTTGGAGTCTTTAGCCTAGACTGGGCAGGTGGGTATCTCGGGTAGCGTGTCATAGGTGGTTACCGAGGAGGTTGTTGAGGCCTTCGTGATGAAGATCGTTGGTGCTGAGAGGGTTGTAGAGGCTCCGGAGGAGCCTATAGAGGTTGCCAGTGTCAGTGGGACTCCGGAGGAGTCTAAGGCTAGTCCTTCCGGGAGGAGGGCCAGAACTAGAAGGAGAGGACCTGGAGGCTCTAGGAGGGCCTTGGAGGGGGTCGTTCGCGTTGTTAAGAGAGGAGTTTGATAACCTGTGCGGTACCGAGGGGCAAAGAGGCGGAGGGTGGAGACCGAGGCGAATGACTCCTTCTTTAGAAAGTGGGAGGCTCGCCGAGTTCAGGCTCTGAGAGGCCTGAACTTACGGGCTGCTCTAGAGTGGGCTTCTGGTTGGGACGGTAAGGAGCTGCTACTGCATCTTGATAGCCACATTTCTTAGCGTGCTCATGAGGGTATGGGAAGTCTACTAACTCTTGTTTTAATTTGTATAGTCGTTTTCTGGTTGCTTGGTATAAATAGGCGTTCTGATCCGGTCTTGTTTTGATTCAGGATATTGCGGGTATGAGGATGTTCTCAGGCTACTCAAACTGCTTGGGGTTTAACGCCGTCCTGCAGGAGGGCTCGATACCGCTGATAAAGAGATTAGCGATTGGTCCGTTGGTGGCCGCTTGGTGCGACATTCATAGGTGTCAGATTCGATCGAACCTGTGCATGATTCGCGCGATGATTGATCGCTATTGGGATACGACGTCGTCATTCCATATGTAGTGTAGGGAGATTAGCATCACTCTGAAGGACTTTGGTGTGGTGTCCGGTCTTCCTTACGGCGAGGTGGCGGTTGAGTTTTCGGAAGCACCGGAGAGGGTGTCTTCAGCGGCGATCAAAAAGTTGATCGGGGTTGTATTGCCTCCGTCGATTGATGTGATCACTCCCTTCTTGATAGCGGGTTATTACGTGAGGGACCATTCCAGGCCGAGAGTCAATGGAGTAGCTGCAGAAGCGGTTGGTAGCACTAAGGATGGGGTTCGGGTCGACGAAGAGGAGGTCCGGTTGTGGTTGTGGTATTTCTTGGGTTCCACTTACTTCGGCGACAAGGAGGACTGTTTGTCGACCAAGCTCATTCCCTTGTTGGCCGATTTGGGTGCTTTGGGTCAGTACGACTGCGTGACGCCGACTTCGGCTTAGTTTACTTGTTAACTTCATGCCGCCGTTCGCCCGGAGACGATGGATGAAGGACTAAGATCGCTTTGGTTAGTCCGGGCATCATCTTGGAGGTACGGATATTTTGTTTTGAAGGTTCTTCCTTTTTTGTGTGTTTTTTGTCGTTGTGGCTTTTCGCTGTAGTGCTTTTTGACTTGTTTTCATGTTTGAAAAAAAACTTGTTTGTTTTGCAGGCCTGGCTCTAGTTTTACTTGCCCACACTACACCTGACGGCGGTGGCGGTATCGCCGAGGACATACCCGACTTTGAAAGGATGGGTGGTGGCTCAAACCAAGGGGTCAAAGTCCACCTATTTTGACTGCAGGCGTCGGGTGAATGCCATTCTAGAGGGCACGCTAGTCTCCTTCTTATATTTTGTTTACGAGATAAGATAGCATAGATAGAAATAGGGTGACTAGCTAGCTTCCAGCCCCTAGCCTTTACCTTCTTAGGTTGTCGTTAAACTGCTTTTCTTGCATTTAAGCATGTTGTGAGGCCTTGGACCGCGTACGACGGGGTGCCAGCCCCCGTAGTAGAGCATTTGAGGCCTCTTAGCTATGGACATGGCCCACCTGCGAGCCCACTTCGATCTGTGGACATGCAGCGGTCTTTTGAAAGCCACGTTCGGAGGCGTAAAAATGCTTTCGACCGGATCATTTTAGATCAGTCGGTTTCGTCTCGGTAAGGGTCTCGAAACGATTAGAGATGTTCGGAGTCGCCACCAAGCATTTGTGGGATGCTTGGAACCCATTCGAAATCCACTTTATACCTCGGTCAAATCGAAGCACAAAGCAGTGTTTGGCATAGGTACTAAAGATAAGGAAATCGTCCCTCTTTAGCATCCTATCTCTAGAACGACTCTCGTACGCCCTGGATAAGGTCGTCCACTATCCAAAGTTTCTGAGTAAGCGGTGAAGGTATGTATTGGGACGCCCTTTAATCAGACACCGAATCCCGCCCGCGGTAGCGGCCTCTGCTGATCGATCTTGGTTGGTTGAATGCAAAAGTTGATAAAACGGTTTAAATGCATGAATGCGCATCCAATAATTTAAACCTAACATGTGAGAGCTTTCTAAGTTGGTTGGTTTAATCTAAGTATCAAGTATAAGATGTCGAGTTGGATTAAAGGTTTATTTACATGCAAGACGAAAATTAAACATCCATTTACCGTATTAGGTTTAGGGTGCATAACGTGATCCATTTGTCTTAGTAAAGCATTTTGCAAACATGATTTTGGAATAAACAAATAGTCATCTGATCCGTCCTATATCCGGGCTAACCGGAGTTGGGATCGTCCTAGACTAATGCTGGAAAGGGAGTAGGCGCTGTACCAGACGGCTACATGAGGCGCGAGCCAACCGGCGGTGTAAAGGGGCCTCCCCTGGTTCTGAAAATGAGAAAGAAAAGGCCTGCTTGAGGCGCGGGTCAGCCTACGGATATATGCCGTGTTATGACCTTTTGAAAACGTCACTAAACGTGTTGAGAAATGGGTATTTGAACCTGATATGGTTCGAAAGGGTCGTTTAGACCGCATTTGTTGATTTGAAGAACTAGACTCGAATAATCTTCATTATTTTGATAATATTCGATGTCGGGTTCGACTTGACAAGCTTGACATGAATAGTTTTGAAAATGATTATGAACTAATTGTTTTAAGTTCATTTGAATATATTTAGTCGATACTCATCATCGTACCCGGGTTAAGATCCGGCATGGTATGTAGAACCAAGGATGACTTTGTGTTGATGACTAATATATTTGTTTCGAAAATGTAAAGAAATGATGAGAGGCTTTAAAATACCTCCCAAAATGTAAAGAAATGAATAAAAGGTTTTAAATACCTTTTAAATGTTATTAACCAAATATTATCACCGAAACACGGATTTAACCGTCATGGTATGAGGAACCAAGGGTGAAAAATGTTTTATGGTTAAAATAAATATAATGAACTAAAAAGGGTTTGAAAATATTTGAAATAGTAAAACCGATTACAAATATGCAAATGAATTAAAGGGAAAAGTCGAGAACAAACACGGTTGATCTCTGACCTGAACACCCCATTTAGGCGCGGGCAAGCCGGCGAACCAAGGGGCTTCTGTCTCAGGCCAAAAATCAGTTTTGGCTCGTTTATCCCATGTTTTGGTTCATGTTATGCACGTTTTAGCATGTTATAGTCATGAAACAAATGAAAACATGATAAAAAGAGGATTTTTACACCCTTATACTTACATGTTTGGTTATGGCGAGTGACCGACGTAAGGGTAACAACTCGTTTGGTCGGAAAAAACTCGGTTTAAAACCGTTTTGGTAAGTAAAAAGAGTGTTTTAAGATTAGTGACGGTGTAGTGGTCGAAGTGGCCGGTCAAGTGATTTAATGCATGATGACGGTACCAATCAATGTGTAAGGCTTATATTTACGATCGATAGGTCGTAAATACGCGTCGGATTATGACTTAAGAAGTCGAGTCGAGAATTTTAAGGGAGAAAAGAGGGGGCGAACACTCGCGTAAGTCTCAAATGGGGGGCATTTGAGGGGTATTTATAAGGAAATGAGTGGTTGTGTGAGTTTTGAGCAACGTGGCCACCTGGGCTGCTCAAAGAGGCGCGAGCCACGTCGCGGGTCTTTGAGGTGAGTTGTCGCTTTCACACAAATGCAATCATGATTTGTTCTATCCTAGGTTTTGTAGTCATATGTTTGGTACTTGACCAAACATAAATCCGGGAAAACTTAAGGTAGAAGGTTTGAAATGTTTTGTTTTTGGTGGTTGACTCGGTTTGACTCGTTGTTGGAGTCGGGATTTGAATTTTTGAGTCGGTTTTTGGTCCGGTGTCGGTTTTGACTCTAGTTATTGTCAATGCGACCCCTTCGTCGTGCATTAAACACTCCAGGTATTTATGAAATGTTTTTAAAATGTTTTATTTTCAAAATGGTTTTAAGTTTTCGGACATAAAGTTGTACACAAACAGTCGATCAAACGCCGCGATTCCACAACATGTTATAGTCCGATAATCATCGGGTGTTTGTTGGAGTCTCAGCAGATACCGGGTATCTACAGAGCCCCCACTTTGACTGAGGCTTGGACAGGGCGAAAGTCAAAGTAGAGCCCCCAGGTCAATCGAAGATTACAACCTGGAGACCCAAGCGACGTCGAGGCGGCTCGAAAGGATTCGGGCCAAGGACCTCCCGTCGAGAAGGGCGACGCCAAGGCGAATTGAGGGTACGAGCCAAGGACCTGTTGTCAGGAACAGTTTAGAGTCTGTCTTCTATCCGTGTGGGTCGTTTAAAGTCCGTTAGACTACGTATGAAGGCTAGCTAGCCATAAGAAGGAGTCATACCTGAGGCATTTTCGGATATGTCCTTGCACGTTTGCGGACAAATGCTCGCCATCTGTGACAAGGAGTTGTACCCGAGGCATCTTCAGGATATGTCCTTGGGTGTGTGCAAACAAAGGCTCGCCAGCCATGGCGCGTAGTAAGGCTCCCCAGCCATGGCGCGTGTTAAGGCTCGCCAGCCATGGCGCATGGTAAGGTCGCCAGCCATGGTGCATAGTAAGGCTCGCAAGCCATGGTGCGTAGTTGATACGTGTATTTTATATAGTCTTTTTAGGCCTTTTTATGCACGTATTTCTCTACTATTATCGTAGTTTTATGCTACGAAATGCCCCGAATATGCTACTTTGGTTTGTTTTGTCTTATTTGCAGGAATGAACCAGAAAGTAGTGAAATCAAGCCTTTTACCATCCGTTTAGCATGCATTTGGAGGAAGAGTGAATTTGGAGCGGGAATGTAGCTATTTTGACATGCGCAAAGAAGTAAGATAGCTAGGTGAGCAAAGGAAGAACTTCAAATTGCTAGTGCCTAATTTAAAGAGCCATATCTCGAGTTCTACAACTGATATTCAGGTGATTCTAATTGGAGATGAAAGCTTGTCCTCTTAGCTTTCCAACGCCACCGGAATCACCCTGGTTGCCCAAGTAACGAAGAAATGGAAGCCGTTTGAAGTTCAGTGTGCAAAGCAAGAAATTGTTGCTGGAAAGTACTCGATCGAGTACAATTTTACTCGATCGAGTCCTTTTTCTACTCGATCGAGTAGTGGCATTTTAGGATTTACTCGATCGAGTAGATTTTCTACTCGATCGAGTGGTTTAAGCTCTAATTACTCGATCGAGTGGTTTTAAATCACTCGATCGAGTGGATTCTCTTATGGGCTTGGTCTTTTTAGTTTATTTCCGTCATTAGGTCAAATAATTCCTATTTTCTTATAAATAGGAAGCTAGGACGTCATTTTTACTCTCTCCTTTTTTCCTCTTACTCTGGTTCGGACGCTGTTTTCCCTTTTACTTTGTTCTTCCTTAATTCCGGATTTATTTCAGTAACATTTCTCTCCCTTTTCCTCTTTAATGAAATGTTTATTTCTCCTCCTCTCTTTATTATTTATGTTCTTCATTTAATTATGTCTAGCTAATTCCTTTAATATGCTAGGACAAGGGAAGTCGTGGAAGCAATATGTTAGGATTGACATGATTAGATTAATTTTGCGACAAGAATTGTATTAAGCAATATAATTGTGATTAGGTTGAATGAATGCATGCAGGAGACCGATTAATTAGTTACCCCCGACCTGGATCGAAAGATTGGAACGGAAGGCTTGCTTAATTACAATAGGTGATACCTAATTAGGGCAAAAGCTAAGTTAGGGAGACCCTAGGGCGATTAGAGACCGAAAGGGTATAATCGTAGGTTTAAGGACCGAAAGGTGACGACCTCGCTTTTCTTATCAATAATTTAATCGACTCAGTTGACCCGATAGTGTAGCTGCCACGGTAGACCGATTCCTAGCATATCTCTCTCTTTTATCTGAGTTACCCCTGTATTTCTTCATTATTTTCTCTTATTCATTTTCCTCTTGCTTTAATCTCTTTAGTCTAGTCAAAACAATTAAACCCCCCATCTTGTGACCTTAGACAGATAGAATAGACAAGTGAATAGTAAACCGCCTCCCTGTGGAGATCGACCTTACTTACCGCTGACTTCTGTTAGTAGTATCTAGGTATTTTATTTTTGGTACAGAAACGACTGTATCAAATTTTGGCGCCGTTGCCGGGGAGGCAACTATTTATTTATTTGTTTAATTCTGTCTGTTTTTAGCCTCAGGGGATTTTTCCCTTGAGGCCGTTCTAATCTTTTTCTTTAGTGCTGTTTTGATAGGCCTTACAGGTACTACCTAGACAGTTCTAGGTAAAACATCGTCAAAGGGAAAGCTTGAGTACCTTTGACCCATCACCTATGTCCCATTATATGGCGCAGCAGGTGATTTACTGCGGGAGGTGTGGTTCTGCTGAGCACAATGCAACCCTTTGCATGGCAGAAACTGACGAGCTCCTCGAGTTCAAGCTTTGGGGATGAGTTAGTCAAGCAGCTGTAGTTGTGCTGCCACATCCACCCTATCAATGGCCACCGCAACAAGATCCTCCTGATATACAGAAAGAAGAGATTGCGGAGCTGAAATCTCTGTTGGAGACACTTGCACCCAAGTGCAAGGAAGTGATAGAGACACTTGTGCGCGATTTGATAAGCTCGAGTCTGAAATTGCTCAGTTAGCTGCTGAGTCGGATAGTTGGCAACCAGAAGAGGTGTACTTCACTGAGGGCGGTCCTTCCCATGAAGAAACCGTGTTGCCCAATGATGAGGATGACTTTTATGACTCGGACGACGAATTTCTATCATGTTTCAATAGTCTACGCGAGGATTTCAGCGCTGTACAGGAAGAATCACTCGATCGAGTGACTTATTTTAGTCGATCGAGTGAATTTCCAGAAGAAAGTTCTCGATCGAGTGATATTTCTACTCGATCGAGTGAAACGCAGGAGGAAAGTACACGATCGAGTGATAATTCTGCTCGATCGAGTGAGTTGGCCAGTGGGAGCTTTGATTCGTCACCT
This sequence comes from Silene latifolia, assembly GCF_048544455.1. Taxonomy (NCBI): domain Eukaryota; kingdom Viridiplantae; phylum Streptophyta; class Magnoliopsida; order Caryophyllales; family Caryophyllaceae; genus Silene; species Silene latifolia. The sequence goes on along the minus strand of NC_133538.1, from coordinate 299,381,096 downwards.
GGGTTCGTTCTAGATGACGATTTTGATGATGATAATGGTTACGGTGAATCACCCCTTTTCAAGGCCGAGTTGGATGCACTTGAGGCTGAGATTTACGGGATGAAATCCACTAAGGAGGTTGACGAAGAAGCAGACGAGACGGTAATTGCTCCTAGCACGGAAGAGGTAATAAATTCTTTTATCTATGATTCCATCGTCGAGAGCAACCAACCCGAGGTAGTAAACGATAATTTGTTTATTGTTTGTTTAAATAGTAAATTGCCTCGTTTAATTTATGCTGCGCGTTCCAATGCTTTGCCCCCTCCCAGTAGGTCGTATAATTTAACGATTTTTCACCGTCCTTATCATTTTAATTTCGTTAATCTGAAATGGGACCCCAATTTATCGTCTTCTGCTCCCGCGCTCCTATATTTTGTGGATAAATTTAGGAGCTCTCATAGGAAATTTGTTAGACTTAAATGTTTATATACTTTTATTTCCTATGCTTGTATTCCACTTTGGTGCTACTTATGCTTTTGTGTAGCACATGCGCGGATGTACGATCTAATGTCTTTGCGCTTTGAGTCTGTTTTGATTATGACTAATTAGAGAGCCTCGAAGAAAAAGATGGTCGAGCTGGGACCTGTCTGAAGCTAGCGCTACTCGGGAGGCAACCCGGAGTTTTTATTTTGCATTTTTATTTCATTTCAGTTGTAATAAATGGTTTTCATACCATAGACTATCTCAGTATGCTTGTTTAGTTAGTTTGCGGGCTGTTTTTAATTGTCTTTTGCAGGAATATACTAAGGATCACTCGATCGAGTACAAAACTTTTTGTACTCGATCGAGAACTTTTGCTGCTGAAATCACTCGATCGAGTGATTATTTTACTCGATCGAGTACCTGCAAAAAAAAAAAAGTACTCGATCGAGCTGTTTTGGACGCCCATTGCATGGATTAGCTTCTTGTGACGATGTTTCAGAGCTATTAGTGATCTCCCACGTTGCTGGGTTGTTTGGGGAGGTCCCTTATTTGCGCAATCTTGTAAGTTTTCAGCATTTACTCTCTTTCTCTTTTAGTTTGCATTTCCTTTCTATGTTTTGATACAATGAGGACATTGTATGGTTTGGTTTGGGGAGGTTATGCATCCATATCTGTGTATGCATCTTGTTCTTATTTGCATTTCTGTTATCACGTTTAATTTTTGTATTGCATTGTTGTTTATTTCTATATAAAATTTAAAAATCTCATAAAAATTGTTAAAAATTCAAAAATTCAAAAATTTCACGTTTATTTTTGCATATAGGTTGAGTCGGAACGGTAGATTTCAATGATGAAATTGCTCTACAACTGTTTTTTTTACTTAAGCCTTGCATAAACTGTTATCTTTTAGCATTGTCTTATTGCATATCTACGAGTTAATGTTAAAATTTAGCTGAACGAATAGACTTGACATGAAATTTTGGCAACCTACTTATAATTTCTAAGGATTAGAGCCTTATAAACTGGTGTCATTCATGACCAGTTTCATGTAGGATTGTGAGTAGTATACTCCTTGCATAACATGTTCATTAATTTGCACGTATATGAAATTCAATTGCTTTTTGCCTTCATACATTCGGGTTAGTGGTTGGTGTCACATGCAGGGAGGTGCTTACAATTTCCTTTTCTTTCATTTTTACCCATTTAACTCCACATTAGCCAAATTTGCCTGTTGACCCTTAGCTTCATCCCAAATTTAGCCTGCCTTGTCAAGCTAGTTTAGTGTATGTTTTGCGGTATATATTTCATTGTGCCAAGTTTGGCTCGTATTCTGTTGATTCGGAGTTGGTAATCTAAGAAGAAAGGGAGGATGATGAAAAAAGACGTGAAAAAGAAAAAAAAAGAAAAAAAAGAATTTGAAAAAGGAATTCGAAAAAAACAGGAAAAGAAAAGAAAAAAAGAAGAAACCGAAAAAAAATAGAAAAAAAAAAAAGAAAATAAAGATGTTGTTTGATGAGACTGTTTCACTCCTATGCTTTATTTACATCTATTGAGGAGTATTTTCAGTTCGGTTTGGTGAGTTTTGTGCCAATTGAAGGGCATATGCGCTTAATTCATAATTGAGTGAGAATGGATGTTGTTATATGGTTTTGTTTAGGTACTAACTTGATCACCTATACCTCCACATTCCCATAAATGTTTTGCCTCTTCTTACCCATTACCTCACTTTACCATATTTTTGTAAGCCCTCGGCTGTGACAGGACCTCGTTTGGTTGGAATGTATGTTTGGAAGCTAGAATTGTCTATCATATTAGTTGCATGCATGTTTATGTGGGTCGCAGTTTAGGTGAGCGACTATTTTTGTTTCTCTCTTACATATATATGTTCACCCTTTGCTTCATGAGAGAAGAGTGACCCGTGAGAGTCCATTATTAAAGGTCTTGCAAGGTCGACGGTTCAGCTTTATTATAAACATCTTATAACTCGTTTGCATTTGACTGTTTCCTATAAGTGTTAGTTGCTTGCATTAAATTGGTTTAAGTGGGCATTTGTAGCTAGCTCGGAGTTATTTTTTCCGTTCCATTAGTTTGCATTTATTTTACTCGAGGACGAGTAAAAGTTTGGTTTGGGGAGATTTGATACGTGCATTTTATATAGTCTTTTTAGGCCTTTTTATGCACGTATTTCTATGCTATTATCGTAGTTTTATGCTACGAAATGCCCCGAATATGCTACTTTGGTTTGTTTTGTCTTATTTGCAGGAATGAACTAGAAAGTAGTGAAATCAAGCCTTTTACCGTCCGTTTAGCATGCATGCTATTTTGAGATGCGCAAAGAAGTAAGATAGCTAGGCGAGCAAAGGAAGAACTTCAAATTGCTAGTGCCTAATTTGAAGAGCCATATCTCGAGTTCTACAACTGATATTCAGGTGATTACAAGTGGAGATGTAAGCTTGTCCTCTTAGCTTTCCAACGCCACCAGAATCACCCTGTTTGCCTAAGTAACGAAGAAATGGCAGCCGTTTGAAGTTCAGTGTGCAAAGCAGGAAATTGTTGCTGGAAAGTACTCGATCGAGTACAATTTTACTCGATCGAGTCCTTTTTCTACTCGATCGAGTAGTGGCATTTTAGGATTTACTTGATCGAGTAGATTTTCTACTCGATCGAGTGGTTTAAGCTCTAGTTTACTCGATCGAGTGGTTTTAAATCACTCGATCGAGTGGATTCTCTTATGGGCTTGGTCTTTTTAGTTTATTTCCGTCATTAGGTCAAATAATTCCTATTTTCTTATAAATAGGAAGCTAGGACGTCATTTGTACTCTCTCCTTTTTTCCTCTTACTCTGGTTCGGACGCTGTTTTCCCTTTTACTTTGTTCTTCCTTAATTCCTGATTTATTTCAGTAACATTTCTCTCCCTTTTCCTCTTTAATTTAATGTTTATTTCTCTTCCTCTCTTTATTATTTATGTTCTTCATTTAATTATGTCTAGCTAATTCCTTTAATATGTTAGGACAAGGGAAGACGTGGAAGCAATATGTTAGGATTGACATGATTAGATTAATTTTGCGACAAGAATTGTATTAAGCAATATAATTGTGATTATGTTGAATGAATGCATGCAGGAGACCGATTAATTAGTTACCCCCGACCTGGATCGAAAGATTGGAACGGAAGGCTTGCTTAATTACAATAGGTGATATCTAATTAGGGCGAAAGCTAAGTTAGGGAGACCCTAGGGCGATTAGAGACCGAAAGGGTATAATCGTAGGTTTAAGGACCGAAAGGTGACGACCTCGCTCTTCTTATCAATAATTTAATCGACTCAGTTGACCCGATAGCGTAGCTGCCACGGTAGACCGATTCCTAGCATATCTATCTCTTTTATCTGATTTACTCCTGTATTTCTTCATTATTTTCTCTTATTCATTTCCCTCTTGCTTTAATCTCTTTCGTCTAGTCAAAACAATCAAACCCCCCATCTTGTGACCTTAGACAGATAGAATAGACAAGTGAATAGTAAACCGCCTCCCTGTGGAGATCGACCCTACTTACCGCTGACTTCTGTTAATAGTATCTAAGTATTTTATTTTTGGTACAGAAACGACCGTATCAGTAGTAAGGCTCGCCAGCCATGAGCGGTCGGTTTATGTACCGTGACAATAGCCGCGTCAAATGGGCTACTTTTGAAAGTAGCGAACTCGTGATGCCGACGTGAAGATAGTGAATTTTGAATTTCACTATCAATGTTTTTGAAATAAGCGGGTCCCGCGAGGAAGCCCCCTATTGACATTTGAAGGAATGGTGAATTTGAACTTCCACTACTCGTTTGTTTGAATTTGCAGTGGCGGTTTTGATCGCTGTTTGTTTGAATTTTGAAGGAAATAACAACTTTTAAATTTTTCTATCACGTTTAGAGTGACGGTTTATGTGCCGCCGTTGACATGTGATGGAAATAGTGGATTTGGAATCTTCACTATTGATTGAAGTGACGGTTTATGTGCCGCCGTTGACATTTGATGAAATAGTGAATTTGGAATCTTCACTATTATTTGAAGTGACGGTTTATGTGCCGCCGTTGACATTTGATGAAATAGTGAATTTTTAATCTTCTCTATTATTTGAAGTGACGGTCTATGTGCCGCCGTTGACGCGTGTGGTGAAAATAGTAGAATTTAATTTCCAACCATTATTTTGGGAATGACGGTTTTAATTGTCATCGTTTTAAATTTGAAGAAATAGTGAATTTTGAATTTTCACTATTATTTTTGAAAATTGAAGAAAACAGTGAATTTTGAATTTTCACTATTATTTTTGAAATTGGCGATTTTGATCGCCGTTTATTTGAAATTTTCGAAAATAGCGAAGTTAAATTTTCGCTATTTGTTTTTGTCTCTGAGAGAATGACGATTTTTGATATCGTCAATGAAAATTTGAAGTTTGTTATGCGGAAATTGGGCCAAAGCCCAAAATTCGCTGAAAGAGTAAGGGACGCCTGATTGAGGCGCGGGCCACCTGGCGAACCAAAGGGGCTTCACTTTTTTCTGTAAAAAGACGCGAGGTTTGGCTGCTCGTCATTCCTCATTCATCTTCAACCTTCGACATAAAACCCGCAGAAAATCGCCATTGTTGGACTTTTGCTAGCTTCCATTCGTGCCATCAACAATAATGTCGTCTCAAGGTATGCATTTCCTCTCGAATCCATTTGTTTTTTGTTGATCTTTTGGCTTAATTGAATTAGGGCGGTCCTTTACCCTAGAAAATCGATTTGGGCGTTTTTGATTGAGCCCATTTCGAGTGAAATTGACGATTGCATTAGGTTAGAAGCCTGTTTAGGAGTATAGGGGTGCTTTTAGTTTGCATTTTGGTCCCCGTTCCCGCTCCCAATGCTCGAAAAACGTGAGTGAGGTGAGAAACCAACTCATTTCACAATGCCAAGTTTATTTCCTTGGATAATGGGTCCCACTAGGTTGCATTGTAGTCAGGAAGGATCGTTTTTGCCATTGCGGACCTTTGTTGGGTATTATGGGCAAAATTGGAATTTTTGCCTTTTGTGACGGTCTTATGTCTGACAAAATAAGCGTCTGTTTGAGCTTGAATTGAGTCAATTTGCCTTGAAATGGACCTTATTGGTAGTTTAGGCCGCCTTGAGGCGTGATAAAATCATGTTTGCCCTTTTTGCGGTCGTTTTTGAATTTTGACCGGCTTGTGCTCAAATTGGCATATGAATTGCCTTATCGAGCCGTAGAAAAATTTCCCATTGCATTGGGAATGTATTTTTGGCTTGTCGGCAGACCTTGTATAGGTCTTGAAATGCTGCTTTTTTTTGTGGTGGTTTTGACTCGTCTTTTGCTTGAAAATATGGGCGAGTCGTTTTTTTTTTTGCGTTTTTCGTTTTTTTTTTGTGAATGGTTTTGTTTTGTTCGATTTGGGCGGGATTGCCCTTGTTTTGCTTTGCAGGTTGTGTTTTTTTTTGGACTTGTCCATTTATGCCGTCGTAATGGCGAAATTTCGGCTGACGTTTTTTGTTTATTCTTTTGATCGTAGGGTACCATTTGGGACCTATAGGGTCCGTTGTTTAGGTACTGGAGGAGGAGGATGATCACGGAGGAGCTGCAGTGACCGAAGAGGCTGCCGGATTTGAGGCGGTGGTGGAGGATGCTTCCGAAGAGGAGGAGAGGCGACTGATGTGGCCGGCTTGTCCTTTTCAATGTGGCTCATAGACAGGATGGCTGATCATTAGGGGTCAGCACCGGGGTGGTGCATCGCATCAGGGTTCTTGGCCTCCTTATCATTCGAAGTCTGCAAGACACTGTCTTCATTTTTGTCATGGAGGAGGAACGAGGTATTATTATAATGGTAATCGCCTCTGCTTCCGTTGTTGCTCCTCTGTCTCTTATGTTGCTCCCTTTCTTTCTTTATTGGAAGGGTAGAGAGTGATTAGTTCACTGGGTGGCGGGTAGGCCTCAGTTCGTTGTCTTAGGCCAGTGTCTGTATGATAGATAGTTGTTTTAGGCCAGTGTCTGTATGATAGATGTCTGTACTGGATCTTGTTTGTATGGTCAGTTGTCCGTATCAAACGCATGTCGATGTATTTTGCGTGAGGCGGTTTGTATATATGTGTTTTTGGATTGTAGCTCATTTTGTGATTTTTGGCTTTTTTGTGTTGTGTTTCGGAGGAGCGTTGTCGGCTGTTGATTCTCCTTTTTGCTTCGCACTAGCTCCTGCATCGTTAGTGTAGAAAACAGGCAACAGGTAGCACATATGCATAAATGTAAACAAGTCAAAAACATTTGATTGAAAACAAAATTAACCAAGATGACTTGAAGTTAAAATTGAGTTGAAATTTGAAAATTCCGTGACAAGTCGTCACGTTTGGATAAAAGGAATTAATTTGAAAATTGAGCAATTAACTCGTATCTTGAATTAAATTGCATCGGAAATTATCAAAATTGATTTGCGACTCAAAAAATTCAAACTCAAACCGTCGGGGAATGAATTTTAGAAGAGATTTTTACGAGTGTATTTGATTTTTGAGGTCCAGACCTGAATTTGTGAGTGCTTGAAATTTTGAGGAAAATTGACGTCGTGTTATCAATTTCCGTTTTTTATTTTGATGGAAAATTGCAAAAAAGCGAAAAAATTTCGGAATTTCGACTGACAGGGAAACGATCTGTCGCGGATCGGGGCGACTAGCCCTTCCCCCCTTAAAAAAAAGAAAGAAAAAATCCATATGTTTAAAGATGCATCATGAAAACCGTGTCGGATTTCGTAAAACGTGAAAACAAGGAAATGTGAGTGCGAGGAAACGCAAAAATGTCTTGGATCATCCCGAAGAAGCGCGAGCGTCCTGGCGGGAGGTTTGAGGTGTCAGGAGAAAACACAAGTTGAAAGAGACAAGTCAACAGTGGGAATCCTGGGGAAGCTTCGAAGAGGCGCGAGCAGCCTGGCGATGGAAGCCGACTCTCCCCTTTTTCTGAAAAAATGCTCTGATCATTGTTGTATAAATAGTGATGTTTGCGCTTCATTTTTTCATCATCCGAAACACAAAACATCTCTACAAAACTTCTTCTTCTTCTTCCACAAAAATATTTCATGGATGCTTTCGAGAATGCATTGCGACAATGGTGCCGGGATTTGTCGCCTCTAGAAAAGTATCAACTCATTTGCATGGGAGTTGGTCAATTGTTGGTGCTCCATCAAGTCAAGGTGCAACCTTCATTTCTTGAAGCATGTTCTCGGTTTTGGGATTCGAAACACCATGTTTTCGTTTTCCCGAAGGGCGAGATTTGTCCTCTTGCCGAAGAAGTTGGAGCCATTGGTGGGTGGCCGGGTTGCGTTCTGGTGCATCCTGCGACTCGGTTGTGCTACAAGGAGAAATTCCGTTCCATGTTAGGTTTATCGACAAGTCAAGTTAACTTCCTTCTTGCTCCACATGGTGTGGATATGTTAGCTCTTATCAACATCTTTTGAAACCGATTAGATGTCAATGTCTCGGAAGTGGCTAGGAGAAGGGCTCTTGCCTTTTGCCTCATCCATGTGTACCTCTTTGTTGATGTTTTGAAGAAAGACGGGCCAAAATGCTATGGTAGCATGACCCTTATTCATGTGGTTGAGCAAATGGAGCATGGTAGAGATCCATCATGGTTGGTGCTTGGCGAGATCATCCAAGCTTTGGACAAGGAAGGCTCTTGTGGAGAAGTTCCCTCATTTCGGTCCCCAAGGATCCTTCAAGTGTGGCTATTGGAGACACTAAGGTATGTGGAGCCTCCGGTTGATTCTTCTTCTTATTCATTCCGTCACCTTACCATGAGGAAGAAGTTGTACTCGGATAGTTTTGCTTTTACCGAGGCTTATTGGGTCGCAAGATTGGCGGAGGAGGGTGGTCCTCACATCTGTTGGGCGGCGCCGTGGTGGCACTTGAGGTCCTTCACGGGGTTGCCTGCTTCGGGTGCTAGTCCTCGTTCTTTGATGGTGGTGGGTTTGAAGGTTGCTTCCTTCATTTATCCCGAAAGGCTCATGAGGCAAATAGGGCGTCAACAAAAGGTGCCCGCTCAAGATACTCTTGTCCAAGAGAATGTTTTCCTGAACTCCGAGCTTGTGGAGGTCTTCGAAAGATGGTGGGCCACTCGGCCGCTTTGGGAGGTACCAAACCCCGTTGCCACGACATGGCTGACTCCCGCTTATGTCAAGTGGTCACGAGCTCCGTCCTTGGAAGAGAGGTCCAAATTCCGTAAGGACGAGGTTGTCGACTTGAAGTATCGAGAGGTTGGCAAGGCCAACCGTGCCTTCTTTGAAGAGTATGTTGATGGAGCTACCCCCGATGTGATGAGACCACCAAAGAGGAGAAGTTCCGGCCCCAAGAATATGGTGGGCCGTGCATTGGCTCTTTTTGGGTCGAACACGGGGTCTTGTGCTAGACCGGAGGCCGTCGCCGTCTTAGATCCGTTGAGGATCCGTTTCGAGGAGGAAGTCCATGCTAGGCGGGCCAACAAGAAGAACAAGGGGAAGATGTACCCTAAGGGAAAAGGCAAGGGTAGAATGGAAGAGTGAAGACCTCCATTACACACTTCATTATTATGTTGTATTATTATTGTGAGTTTTTATTATGTTGTATTAGCTAGTTATTGTGTGTTTTGTGCTAGTTTTACTATGTGTTGACACCTTAGCTTCGGCAAGTGTTAGACTCGTCGAGTTTTATTTGTTGTTGGAAATGTAATCCCTCCCATTATTAGTTAAATAAGAGGATTGCCAGTGTCGAAAATTATGAACGCTTGTTTCTTCCATCCATTTTGTAAAGGCTATTCGATTCGAATCATCCTAAACATTTGCACATGGGAAAGTGGTATTTTGTGAGGAAGGGCGAAAGGCTTATTTTGTATTTTGTGGAGAAAAGGGAATGTTGTTCCCTTTCTTTTTTGATGGGGATGTTTTGTACGTGGGTGATGTTTTTTTTATTATGGGGATGGTTATATTTAATTGTGGGGATGGACAGCCTACGTATTCACCTGAAGAGGTGAAATCAAACCATGATTGTAGTTCGAAATGTTTTGTAGAATTTGATTGAGTTTTGTGGTTGTATCCCTCAGGCATAAGAGGGATTGCCTACGTATCCACCTGAAGAGGTGAAATCAAACCATACTCGTAGTTCAGGGGTTTTTGTTTTAGCGCAAATGGATGTTGCCTTTGACAGATCAATGGACATTCGAAACGGGCAAGGTGCCGCGGCTTAGACTCGATAAAACATGCAATTTCAAATCAGAACACGTTGAGGACCGTGACTTGAAAAGGGGTTGAGTTGGTTGCTAGTCGTAAAACTAGGCTTAGGATCGTTGGTTGCTATGGTTCAAGGGTAGTATTTCTTGAGTTAGTCTAGGTTGGTCGGGTTTGTAATGTCTTCCCCATCTAGGTCACTCAGTCTCACTGCGCCCCCCGAAAGTATTTTCTTGACCAGGTATGACCCGGCCCAGTTCGGTTTGAATTCCCCCCTCGGATCGACGGGTAATGGTGCTCGAATTGACTTGAGCACCAAGTCGCCCTTTTGGATGTTCCTGGTTTTAACCTTCTTGTTTAAATCACGTTGTATACGTCGTTGGTATAGCTGGACGTTATGCAAGGCGTTGAGTCGCCATTCGTCTAGAAGAGTGATTTGCTCGTATATTTGACGGGTCCATTCCGCCTCAGGGACTTGACTCTCCAGTAGGATGCGTAGAGAAGGGACCTCTAACTCTACCGGTTGAACCGCCTCCATACCGTATGCTAGGTATAATAGTGTGGCGCCTGTCGGTGATCGAATGGAGGTTCGGTATCCCCAGAGTGCGAATGGGAGTTTGCTCGGCCAATCGCGGTAATTGTCTTGCATTTTCTTGATAATGGTGACAAGAATATTGTTCGCTGCCTTCACCGCTCCGTTGGTTTGGGGACGGTAGGGGGATTTTCGTTGTCGTTTGATCTTGTATTTGTCCAGCAAAGCTTGAGTTTCCGCCCGGAAGTGAGAGCCTCGATCGCTGATGATCTCATGGGGTACCCCATACCGGCAGATGATGTTGTTCTGAATGAACTTGGCCACTTGTTTGGCGGTCAAGGCTGCATATGACTGTGCTTCAACCCATTTGGCGAAGTAGTCGATGGCGACGAGGATGAAGCAATGCCCCTTGGTGCCTACCAGGTTGACTTTCCCGATGATGTCGATGCCCCAGGTTGAGAAAGGCCAGGGTGACGTCATGGTGTAAAAAAGGGATGGTGGTATGTGTTGTATGTTGGCGAAGATTTGGCAATTGTGGCAATGTTTGACGTAGTTACGGCAGTCAGCTTCCGTGGTGGTCCAGTAGTAGCCTCGCCGTGTGATTTTTCAAGGAAGCATCATTGCGCTCATGTGAGGGCCACATTCTCCATCGTGGACCTCTCTCATGACTTTTTTGGCTTTGTGATGGTCAATGCAAAGGAGGTGAATTCCTTGGGGTGTTCTTTTGTATAGTTGATCTTGGTTTATCACGAATTGTGATGCAAGTAAGCGGATGGCTCTTTGTCCTTTTTGATCGGTGTTGGGAGGGAATTCGTTTTTGGTTTTGTAGTTGAGGATGGCTTGGTACCAAGGTTCATCATGGCTTTCCTCATCGTCGATGATGGCACAAACGTGAGTTGGCTCGCTCCTTCTCTCGACACATAAGGGCATCGATGTCATGTCGTCAGGTATGTTGACGAGTGCGGGAAGCTTTGCCAGGGCATCGACAAATTGATTTTCCTCTCGCGGCAACTGGAAATAATCGAATTGGTCGAAGAACTCGGCCTCTTGATTGATCTTTGCTCGGTAGGGTGCTAAGCTGTCGGATCAGATTTTCCATGATCCGGACACCTGATTGATGATAAGCGAGGAATCGCCGTGGACCCTCAGTCTCTTGATGGCAAGTGTTATGGCTGCTCGTAGGCTGATGACATATGCTTCATATTCAGCGGCATTGTTGGTGACGGTAAAGTCTAGCTTGACCGAGATCAGAACATGTTCTCCCTCCGGTGATATTAGGAGGTTGCCTACCCTGAAGCCTCTCAGATTAGATGCACCGTCGAAGTATAGGTCCCATGCATCGAAATCGGCACAAAGGATGTCTTCGTCAGGAAGTGACCACGTGTCGGTCGTTGCATCCTCATTGACGGGATTTTCAGCTAGGAAATCGGCAACTGCTCTTCCCTTGATAACCTTGAGGGGTACAAACTTGAGATCAAACTCAGACAGCATGAGCATCCACCTAGACAGCCTTCCGTTTAGCACGGGTTTTTTGAAGATGTATTTGACCGGGTCCATCTTGGAGTAGATGTGGACCGTGTAGCTGAGCATGTAATCCCGCAGCTTCTTTGTTGACCATACTAGGGCAAGGCATGTCTTCTCCAGTTGGCTATACCTCATCTCATACTCAATGAACTTTTTGCTGATGTAGTAGATGGCTCGTTCTTCGCCGTCGACTGTTTGTGCTAGCATAGCTCCCATGGCTGTGTTGGTAACAGTCAGGTATAGGGATAAAGGAATCCCTAGTTGAGGTGGCATGAGGACAAGAGGTTTGGATAGGATTTCCTTTATCCTGTCGAAGGCCTTTTGACAGTCGTTGTCCCAATCGGTGTGATCAGAGGCGCGAAGCTTTTTGAATATTGGTTCACAAATCATGGTGAGCTTGGCAATGAAGCGGCTGATGTATTGGACCTGGCCGAAAAATCCTCGAATCTCCTTCTCGTTCCTAGGCCGAGGCATTTGCTGAAGGGCTTTGATTTTGGTTGGATCAATCTCAATGCCTCTTTTGCTGACGACATGTCCCAAGAGTTTTCCGGAGGTGACCTCGAATGCACACTTCTGAGGATTTAGTCTCATGTTATATTTCCGCAGACGGGCGAAGAATTTCCGAAGGGCGCCGATGTGGCCGTCTCGTTCCTTAGATTTGACGATCATGTCATCGGCATACACCTCTACCTCCTTGTGTATCATATCATGTAGGAGAGTGGTAGCGGTTCTTTGATAAGTAGCCCCGGCGTTGATATGACCGAAGGGCATAACCGTGTAGCAATATGTACCCCATTGTGTAGTGAATGTTGTCTTGTGCATGTCTTCCCCAACCATTTTAATCTGGTTGTACCCAACATACCCGTCCATGAATGATAGGAGGGCATGTTTGGCGGTGTTGTCCACCAGAATGTCAACATGTGGCAAAGGGAAGTCGTCCTTTGGACTCGCCATGTTCAGATCTCTGAAGTCGATGCAAACCCGAATTCTTCCGTCTTTCTTTGGTACGGGCACAATGTTGGCCACCCAATCAGAGTATTCAGACACTTTGATGAAACCAGCCTTGAACTGTTTATCCACTTCTTCCTTGATTTTGAGGGCCCATTCAGGACGCATCCGGCGTAGCTTATGCTTCACAAGTTTAGCTCCGGGCTTAATGGGTATCCGGTGCTCTGCAATTTCCCTGTCAATCCCAGGCATGTCTCTGTAAGACCAGGCGAATACGTCCTTGTATTCGTGGAGGAGGTCAATGAACTATTGTCTTTCCGAGGGGTCCAGGGTTGTCCCTATCCTAAGTTCTTGAGGTGTATTGTCGGTCCCTACGTTAATATGTTCAGTCTCCTCGATAATGGGGGTCCTGGTTTCCCGTTTATCAAGTTCTTTGGCTAGGTGAGGTGGGTAGTCACTCAAGTTAAATTCCTCATAGTCATTCAGAATTGAATTGCAGTTAAATTGAGACGAGTCATAAGCAAACTTAGCATTCATTAAGTTGACACGAGCGAAAAGCTCGGAGAGGACAGACATCTCGTGGTCAGTCAGAGGCGACACAGCAGAGGAGGTGGCCCCTGGAACAGGCTCCAGGTTGTCACCTTTCATGGGAGTGGGGGTGACCCTAGTAGACTCAGCCTCCGAATTAGCCACGACTTTGTGATAAAACAAAGGGGGAGGGACCTTGGCCAGGGACATCGGGAGTGTTAGGAGCTACGACAGACTCTGACTCCGACTCAGACTCAGATTCAGATTCTTCTTCACTTCCCTCCTTGAACATAGGGCCTTCTCCAGTTGTGATCTTGAGAATACGGCCTTGGCGATCGATCAACTTGACGGTTTTCCTCCAGCCCTGTGTAGCTTTCTCCGGCTCAGTGTCAGAGATCAAGGCGGTTGGGTCGAATTGATTGTCCTTCAGGGCGATGTTGATGATGTCCTCATAGTTGAAGCGCTTAATGTTATCTTCTCCAAAGAAGAGAGTGACAGCTTTTCCATCGAGGCATGACGACGGCTTAGACTCAGTTGAAGCAGCTCCGGTGTTGTTGGGTATGAAGTAGCAGTCCTGAAAGACTTCCACACCCAGGTACCTAGCCTTGGCCACAGAGTCATAGATCTGCTCCGGAAAGCCATGGTAGAGCTCTGACTCTCCCTCGGAGACAAAGTATCCATTGAGGGTCAGATGATAGGGATGGAGGATAACCCCGTGCTTCTTGCGTTTTCGGACTAGGAGGTTCATCTCCTGGATATCTTCATCGGTAGGTTCAAATCCCAGCCCGAAGGGAATGTTAGGGACCTTAGCCTGTTTCAAGGGAGGTAAGGTGCTCTTTAGTGGATTGAGGGGCAAACCCGGGAAGTAACCCTGGCGCATCATGATGCGGTTGACTGTGAGGTTGGCAAACGAGTCACAATCAAACGGTGTTGATTCATCAGTTATGGCATTCACAGCTTGGAATCCCCACATTTCATTATCATCTTCCTCAATGGCATGGGAGGCTATTCCCTTTCTCATGACAACTTTGATCGGGAAGCAGGAATTGTGATTGATTTCCCGTTGAAGGGGACCCTGATCTTCTGGTTGAGAGTTGAGGTAACCGCCTTGAAGGCGTGAATCCAGGGACGTCCCAGGAGCATATTGAAGGAGGCGTCGATGTGAACCAATTGAAAATTGGTTTGTCTTTCTAGTGGTCCGGTTGCGACGGTCAGAGTGATGAGCCCCGTGACCTTGCGAAGAGTGCTGTCGTAGGCACGTACTCCTTGATTTGTCGGGACCAAATCAGCTTCCTTAATACCCAGCTTGTGAGCAGTCTTGAGGGGAATGACATTTACCGCGGATCCATCACCCACAAGGACCATGGGCACATTCTTCTTGAGATATTATACGGTAATGTACAGGGCAAGGTTATGATTGGCTCCGAAGGGAGGGATATCGTCGTCAGAAAAGACGACTAGGTTGGTCAAGTCAGGGGCGTCCCTTGTCATATGTGCCACTATTTGTTCAGGGGAAGAGGTGGAGGGCACGGTTAATTTTCCCAAGGCCTGGAGCAAAGCCTGTCGATGCTCAAAGGGCGTTGCGATCAGTTGCCAGTTTGAGATATCGGCTTTTGCCTTCTGAAGCTGTTTGAGGATTGAATTCTCTGAAGCCCTCGGTTGAGTGTCTACTTCTGGGATGACTTGGTCATTCGTCGTTGGAACGACCGTTGGATTGTTCGGGTTCTGATAGGGGCGTCCGGACCGGGTAAGGTGGCCGATCTCTTTCGCCCGTTTCTCTTTCTCTAGGACAAGGTAGACATCTTCAACGTTGTCTCTCCAGATGTCGTTGATTTCAGGATCTCGAAGGCACCTTGGAGGGGTATTCCTTGGTGAGTAGTTTTTGTGAGGGATATTTTTGTAAGGGTGATTTTTGTGGGGGTAGTTTTTGTGGGGTTGATTATTGTGAGGTGCATGCCAGAATGGTCGCGGGAGCAATCCGTCCTGGTGAGGGTAGTTCTGTACGCTCGGGGGACTTTCCCTCGGTCGTGGTGGCGGAGGATTGAAGATAAGTCGACGGTAGGCATCGTCAAGTCGGGTGATCCTCTTGGAGAGACTGGCTATGGCTTCCTCGACCTGTTGGAACATAGTGAGCATAGTGGCAGCACTGAACACAAACACCCCGTCTGAGGGATCTTTCTCCAAGGCATTCACCTCGTTATCAACTGGCAGGATGAGGTGTGAGTAGTCCATAGTTGGCTCATCGTCGGAGATGGCGTGGATCCCCAGAGGGTTTGTTTTGTTGTTTAGCTTAGTCAATGGAGGTAAAGGCAAATCCCCTTTCTCAATCATGTCTTGGATGATGTGTTTGAGTTTGAAGCAGGTTTCAGTATCATGCCCCTTCCCTTGATGGTACTAACAGTAGGCATTGGGGTTCCACAACCGGGACTTCTTAGCATCGGTCGGATCCGAGGTGGGTCCGATTGGTTGTAACTTTCTCTGGTCCATGAGCCTCTTCAGAGCACTTGCGTAAGTTGACCCTATATTAGTGAACACTCTATGGGGGCGCTCAGCTCTCTTAGCAGATGGTTCAACGAGATTGACCTCATAAATCTTGTTCGTTTAGCCGTAAGGACGGGATCCGGTTGAGGTGGATCCTTGGTAGCCTCTGCCAGTAGTCTTGGCCAAGACACCCTTCCGGAGGTCATCTTCAATGCGTGTCCCCAGAATTTGCAGATCCTTGAAGGTATTAATATTTTGATACCTTAGTAAGTTGGCATACACTGGGCGGAGATTGTTGACGAACTTTTCCACTAAAGTTGATTCACTCGGTTTACAGACCAATTGACTACTCACCCTTCTCCAACGGGTTAAGAACTCGGTGAACTATTCCTTATCGTTCTGGGTTAGAACCTCAAGAGTACGGGTATTGGCTTGGATTTTAACATTGTCGGCGTATTGTTTAGCAAATTCAACTGCGACCTCATCCCAAGTGGTAAGGTTTTTCAGATCAAGGGAGTAATATCACTGGCGAGGGATTGGTTCCAAAGAGGATGGAAAGATCCTGGTGAAATGTTCCTGTTTGACCCTTTTAATGGCCATGTAGTCTTTGATGGCACGGATATGATTGAGCGGGTCCTCCACTCCTTTGAACTTAGGTAGTCAGTCACGGTAAAGTTGTCGGGTAATTGATCCCCAACAGGCTCGAACCTTCGGTTGTTCTCAAGATCGATATTGTTACCCCGGGCTAGGAGCTGTTCTTCCAAGAGCTTTAGCCTCTTCTCAGTTTCAGTCAGTGGTGGAGCGTTATGTTCTCCAGTTTCTTTATTTTCCAGGGCGTCGATACAGGTCTCGACGCGATCCAGGGTGACCTTAAGAGCGGTGAGCAGGTTGGCTAGCTGATCAGTCGTGACATCCCTATTGTTATCATTGTTGTTGTGGTTGACAGACGAAGTTGAAGACGGGGCCATGGCTCTGAGGCAGAAAAATGGCTCATATTACAACTCAATCCGACACGGTTCGAAGACTGAACGCAGACAACACAAAGGACGAGACAAAGATCTTACTCAACAAGACGAGGGTGACCGTGTATGGTTCCCCGGTGCTGACTCAATTTATGATGTGACGGTGTTGACCGAACTTTTGACACGAGACCAACATAACGGCGCGACGTCATTGGACCGGTCTTGTGGTGAGACGACTCATAAGTAAATACCCATAAGTACGTTTGCTTCGACTCGATAGACACGAGGCGGAATTGGAATGGTGGACTGAAGTTTTCGAAAATAGAAATTTTCAAAAAGATTCATTCGTCGCTTTGATGGGCAGCTTCCGAAGATAGAGATCTCCGCAAGTCGACGAGTTGAAAGGGTTGTCTTAAGTTTATTTGCAAAAGACGGTTTTGAGGTCAAATCGGCTCAGAAAACAGTGTATTATTTCCCAAGACGGTTTTGAAATTCAAAATTGTATGTTTTGAAAATCGAGTTTGAAATGTTTAAAGAGGTCTCGGGGATGGTGCATGGTCCTCGAGATCTCGAAAGTGTCTCGAGAAAAGGGTGTGTGCTTTTCTCGAGTTTTGAAAGAGCCATTATCGGCGCGAAATAGGTTAAAATCCGCGTCTAGACGTGGCGATTATAACGGTGTAAAAAGGTGATTTGAAATGGTTGTGAAAAACCGGGTTTGAAAATCGTCATTACGACGGCCTAGAAAGGGGTGTTGAAATGGTTATAAAAAACTGGGTTTGAAAATCGTCATTACGACGGCCTAAAAAGGCGTGTTGAAATGGTTGTAAAAACCGGGTTTGAAAAATCGTCATTATCGGCGAAAGACCGAGGTTTGAAACGGCCATTATAACGGCGCAAAAAGGTGATTTTGAAAGTTTTGAAAATGACACGGAAGGACTTATGATCAAGAAGCACATAAGCACTCATAGTTCATTATATTATGCATTATGCTGACACGGGTTTTGGCTTAAGAGGGTGGGTTACACACCAAGCAATCAAACCCCAATTTGCGAGTGGGATACCAATCCAAACAAAATGTGTAAGGAGGGTGCTCTAGCCTCGTGCTCGAAAGTGATGAAAGCTCTTTGACGAAACAGAAATGTGTAACGTCAATGGTATGCTTGACTCAATCGGGATTCAAAACGCGGGGATGAGAAAACTCATGCCGACGAGACGAGCCAACTGGTCGAAAAGGGTTAGGTTATGGGCCTGGACAAGGAACCCGACCGTGACCGTAATATCAATTAATGCATTCCAACCAAGACCTCGTTCGAGTCTCACCATCTAGGGATCACAAAGACGTAAATCCCTAGTTTTCCCCAGCGGAGTCGCCAAACTGTGGACATGGCCCACCTGCGAGCCCACTTCGATCTGTGGACATGCAGCGGTCTTTTGAAAGCCACGCTCGGCGGTGTAAAAATGCTTTCGACCAGATAATTTTAGATCGGTAAGATTCGTCTCGATAAGGGTCTCGAAACGATTAGAGATGTTCGGAGTCGCCACCAAGCATTTATGGGATGCTTGGAACCCGTTGGAAATCCACTTTATACCTCGGTCAAATCGAAGCACAAAGCAGCGTTTGACATAGGTACTAAAGATAAGGAAATCGTCCCTCTTTAGCATCCTATCTCTAGAATGACTCTCGTACGCCCTGGATAAGGTCGTCCGCTATCCAAAGTTTCTGAGTAAGAGGTGAAGGTACGTATTGGGAAGCCCTTTAATTAGACACCGAATCCCGCCCGCGGTAGCGGCCTCTACTGATCGATCTTGGTTGGTTGAATGCAAAAGTTGATAAAATGGTTTAAATGCATGAATGTGCATCCAATAATTTAAACCTAACATGTGAGAGGTTTCTAAGTCGGTTGATTTAATCCAACTATCAAGTATAAGATGTTGAGTTGGATTAAAGGTTGATTTGCATGCAAGACGGAAATTAAACATCCATTTACTGTATTAGGTTTAGGGTGCATAACGTGATCCATTTGTCTTAGTAAAGCATTTTGCAAACATGATTTTGAAATAAATAAATAGTCATCTGATCCGTCCTATATCCGAGCTAACCGGAGTCGGGATCGTCCTAGACTAATGCTGGAAAGGGAACAGGCTCTGTACCAGACGAATACATGAGACGCGAGGCAGCCGGCGGTGTAAAGGGGCCTCCCCTGGTTCTGAAAATGAGAAAGAAAAGGCCTGCTTGAGGCGCGGGTCAGCCTACGGTTATATGCCGTGTTCTGACCTTTTGAAAACGTTACAAAACGTGTTGAGAAATGGGTATTTGAACCCGATTTGGTTTGAAAGGGTCGTTTAGACCGCATTTGTTGATTTGAAGAACTAGACTCGAATAATCATCATTATTTTGATAATATTCGATGTCAGGTTCAACTTGACAAGCTTGACATGAATAGTTTTAAAAATGATTATGAACTAATTGTTTTAAGTTCATTTGAATATAATTAGTCGATACTCATCATCGTACGTGGGTTAAGATACGGCATGGTATGTAGAACCAAGGATGACTTTGTATTGATGACTAATATATTTGTTTCGAAAATGTAAAGAAATGATGAGAGGCTTTAAAATACCTCCCATAATGTAAAGAAATGAAATAAAAGGTTTTAAATACCTTTTAAATGTCATTAACTAAATATTATCACCGAAACACGGATTTAACCGTCATGGTATGAGGAACCAAGGGTGAAAAATGTTTTATGGTTAAAACAAATATAATGAACTAAAAAGGGTTTGAAAATATTTGAAATGGTAAAATCGATTACAAATATGAAAATCAATTAAAGGGGAAAGTCGAGAACAAACACGGTTGATCTCTGATCTGAACACCCCATTTAGGCGCGGGCAAGCCGGCGAACCAAGGGACTTCTGTCTCAAGCCAAAAATCAGTTTTAGCTCGCTTATCCCATGTTTTGGTTCATGTTATGCACGTTTTAGCATATTATAGTCATGAAACAAATGAAAACATGATAAAAAGAGGATTTTTACACCCTCATACTTACATGTTTGGTTATGGCGAGTGACCGACGTAAGTGTAACAACTCGTTTGGTCGGAAAAAACTCGGTTTAAAACCGTTTTGGTAAGTAAAAAGAGTGTTTTAAGATTAGTGACGGTGTAGTGGTCGAAGTGGTCAGTCAAGTGATTTAATGCACGATGACGGTACCAAACAATGTGTAAGGCTTGTATTTACGATCGGTAGGTCGTAAATACGCGTCGGATTGTGACTTAAGAAGTCGAGTCGAGAATTTTAAGGGAGAAAAGAGGGGGCGGACACTCGCGTAAGTCTCAAAAGGAGGGCATTTGAGGGGTATTTTTAGGGAAATGAGTGGTTGTGTGAGTTTTAAGCGACGTGGCCACCTGGGCTGCTTAAAGAGGCGCGAGCCATGTCGCGGGTCTTCGAGGTGAGTTGTCGCTTTCAAACAAATGCAATCATGATTTGTTCTATTCTAGGTTTTGTAGTCATATGTTTGGTACTTGACCAAACAAAAATCCGGGAAAACTTAAGGTAGAAGGTTTGAAATGTTTTGTTTTTGGTGGTTGACTCGGTTTGACTCGTTGTTGGAGTCGGGATTTGAATTTTTGAGTCGGTTTTTGGTCCGGTGTCGGTTTTGACTTTAGTTAGTGTCACTCCGACCCCGTCGTCGTGCATTAAACAATGTTTTTGAATTTTTGAAATGTTTTTGAAATGTTTTATTTTCGAAATCGTTTTAAGTTTTCCGACGTAAAGTTGTACACAAACAATCGATCAAACGCCGCGATTCCAAAACATGTTATAGTCCGATAATCATCGGGTGTTTGTTGAAGTCTCAGCAGATACCGGGTATCTACATTAGCTCGATCCGTCTGTACATGGAGTCAGCGATAGAGCGTTTGGCACGCCAGTGTCTTACTAGGCCTTCGTGGTGCCTGACGACCCTCCTAGAGTACTGTTTAAGGAGTCGACGCCTGAGGAGGCTGTTGTGCACCTTCAAGGTCATGGAGGTGAGGAGTTGTTGTTGGGGGGGAGAGGGAGATTCGTACGAGACTTTTCACCAGTTGAGGCTTGCTAGGTGTTTTAGCAGGATTTTCGGTGATCTAGAGCGTCCTGCCAGGGATTTATATGTAGGGTGATCTAACTCGAATAACTTGCCTGATTGATATAATTAAATGTAAAACAAACTAATAAATAATGACACAAGGATTTTATACGTGGAAAAACCCTGGGAATAAGGGAAAAAACCACGGGCACCAAGCCAGGAGTGATTGTTACTATGATTTTGGATAGCCTGACAGGGTATTGTTATATCAGGCGTGACAGGCGAGTATATTGCTTAAGAATACAAAGTATATGAGTAAAAGTGATGGTCTCTCAGATGATCCTTCTTGTCTTCCCTTTCTTTCTATTTATAGGTGGTTGCTTTCAATCCCTTTGTGCCGTTTAGGTTTTCCTGGTAAATAGGGAATGTGCCCTATTTACCCGAGATGGTTGCTTCTTTCTTAGCCGTTGCTTTGATCGCTCCCTATATCTTTGCCTTCTCTCGAATTGGTCTTCCTTTTTTGTAGGGAACATATGAGATCGCTTGTTTGTTGCCTGCAATGGCCTGGTGCTTTACCTTTTCAGTCGCTAGTTATTTCTCGCTTTGTCTTTAATCAACTCCTGCTTAGTGCCTGTCCGTCTTAGAGTAATGCCTGGCTTTAGATCTCTAGAGCCCGGAAGTTGTCTTTATTGCCGTTGCTGGCCTATATCAGTCGAGCAGATAATTTAGGGCCCAACAATTGCCCCTTATCTTCTTATTCCTTTATTGGGTCTGGCCAGGAATGAGGAGATAAAAATTTGGGCCAGGCAAGTGATTTGTGCAGGGATTTTCTATCGGATTCAGAATTTGTGTTTGCTTCAACTTCTTGTAACGGTTACTTGCCATAAATAGGGTAGGTTCACAAAACCCTAGGAGAGTCATGATTGATCTTAACCACTTGCTTTCCTAGCCGTTATGGTTTTGCGGCTATAAATATCTTGTTTGTTTCGTGTATGTCTTCACATTCCAATCTCTAACTTTCTTCTTTCTCTTTCTAAAAAATTCTTCCTTTGCAAAAATTCATCTTTCGTAAAAAATAATATATGGTGGTGGCGGGAGAAGGACAAAGAGCTTCAAAAGCTCCCTTTGAGGTTGAAAAAGTTCCCGTTGAAGTTGAAATGGCTTCACCGAGGTTGAGGGGGTCCCTGAAGTCATTCCTGAGGATGACGTGGTGGAGGTTGTTCCTCCTCCAGAGGTTCTGTCCATGTCTTATAAGGGGGTTGAGTATTCTCCTAATAAGGCTTTAGCAGTCTCTTTCCATGAGGCTAATCAACTGAAACCTGCTTTTGAGCATTATATAAAGGGCAGGGGTCTCATTCCTCATGGGGCTGAGGTTTGGATTCCCGAGAATGGTCTGTCGGGGCTAATTGGAGTAGCCCGGGTTGGTTCTCGTATTTTTGAGTGGGCTTTCGGGGTGGTGGTCAACTTCCCCTTTCTCCTTTTATGGCTGAGGTGATCAGGGCTATTAGGGTTCCTCCGTTTCAACTCATGCCAATGGTTTGGAAGATTGTCCATTCTATTGAGCATTTATGTTCTAAGCATAAGTTGGTTATTACTCTGGATGATTTTAAGAATGTTTATCATCTGAAGAGTCATTCTACTGGGAGGTTCAATTTTCGAGTCAGGTCAAAGATGGCTCACCCGATCACCAATTTTGATTCGAGGGGATGATAAAGGCCGGGCTCGACTTATATGTTTATCAAGGTGATTCAATTGCCCCCGACTGGACTATCTCAATTATCCAAATTGTTGAAGGAGGTAATCTTTCTTTCCTGCATAATTTTTGGTTTGGTAATAGTATTTTTTGGAGAGTTTACTTACTTTGCCCGTGTTTTCTTTTAGTAAATGACTGGGTGAATGATCCTGATGCTGAGGGGTCGGCTGACCGGATAGCATCGTTTATGGCGTTGCCTGAAGAGGAGAGGGCTTGGCCTGCCTGTCTGGGGCAAGCCGCTATGCCTCGTTTTAAGAAGGCTAAGTTGAGCACTTATAAGCCTGTGAAGAGCACTAAGGTTCCAGGGGCATCTTCATCGGAGTAAGTTCTTTTGCTTGTTTTGTCATTACGTTTTCCCGTATTGGATCCATGCTTTTATTGCTGATTTTAGAAACTCGTCGTGCGCTACCAGGGCTTCTGCCAGATTGCTAGTTTTGGTCTGTCTTTGGTGAAGGCAGGGGTTTCTCAAATTACAGGGGAGAAGTCAAAGAGCAGTGAGGCAACAGGGAGTGATAGTGCTGTTCAAATTCAGGAATCTGTGCAGGGGGCTCAGTTGGTATCGCCTGAAAAGGTTGTGGATGAAAGTGATCGTCATGAGAAGAGGAAGAGAGTGGATGAGTCTTTGGGAGGAGTTCATGAGGTCGGGGAGTCGGGGCTCGTATGGATGAGGTCCATTTGCTAAGGATCAAATTCGAGGCTCGGGCTTTTGTGGTTGATGATCCTTATTTTAAGTACCAGGCAGAGGAGGCTTCTGCTCGTGCTTTGGCTGCTATGTATCGTTCCAGGGATTATGCTGCCAACCTGGTTACCATGCTTCAGGAGGTATATATTTTTTGTCTTTGTTTGTTGTGGGTTTTTGTGTGTGTTTTCTTTTTTTGTGGCTTAGATGGGCATTTTCTTTTGTTTTTAGAATGTTAATGATGTCTTTGAGGAGTGCTCATCAACTGGAATCAGCCCATGGTCTAAAAAATGCCTTGGATTGGGAGGTACAAATCTTGAAAAAAGATGCGACAAGTTTAAAGCCGATTTGGAGGTGTCCAAGGTCGAGAATCATTCGTTGAAGGAGGATAATGAGGCGGGGAAGGCTCGGTTCTTTGCTGGTGGAGTCTGCTAAGCCGAAATCGCTCAGATGCCTTGAAAGCTCTTCGGCCAAGTTTGATATTGCCCAGAGGAATTGAAGGTCGAAAAGCGAGGCTATGCAAGAGCGATTAAAAGTAAATGAAGAATTGGTCGTGGAGAGGGACGAGGTTCGGGCCGGTATAAAGATGCTGCCCTGTATTTCTTTGGCAAGGGTCGTGTGGATGCTATGAAAGAGCCTGTTGAAGTCAGGCCTTTTTGGAATCCTGATCAGGAATTGGCTGATCTCAATACCACGTATCCTGAGCTTTGTAAGTTGCATGCTGATGAGGAGGTGGATTCTCCTCCATCCAAAGGGAAAAATAGTGATGTTGAAGGGGATGGAGATGAAGAAGAAGAGGCTGCTGATGAGGGGATTGGCTCTGCTACTGTGTCCAAGGTGGGCTAGTTTGAAATATTTTTATATATTTTTTTTTTGTTTGCGTTGTTTTGGCCTATTCAGGGGGGGATGTTCCCTGAACAAATGATTTAGGATTTGTATTGGTTTTTGTTGGCTTTGCCTGAATGAACGGTGTGTTCTTTTTGCCTGGGAAGGATGTATTCCTGGGTAGGTTTGAATATATATGTCCTTTCCCTTCTTGATTTTCTTTGCTGTTTTTGACTGGAATTTGTACCTGTATATTCATGTGATATTTTTGTTAGAATAATGCCTGTCAGGAGGGCTTATGGCCCTCATTTCTGTGTTTATGGGGAATGGTGGCTTTTTCTCACTGTCGGAGGGCTTTTAAGAATGAGGGTGGTTGCTTGGTCGGGAGGGCTTATGGCCCTCACTGTCGAGAGGGCTTTTTTGACAAGTACTATGGTCTATTCCACCTTTGTACTTGTCTTTTTATGTATCGAGCTCGTTTATTTTTCGGTCGGGCAGCGGGTGCCAAATTAGAGCATTTTTAGAAATGCTGTTCAGGTTGGGTGGAGTGGCCCTCAATCCTGAACATTTGTTTAAGCCTAAAGTATAACATATAATAAGTAAAAAGAAGGCGTAAAACAAGTTTTCAGGATTTGAAATAAAGTTTTAGGTGAAATTAAGAATGATAGGCAAGTAATTTAGCACATAGCAGGTATGAAACTTAGCACATGTATATAGGGTGAGTAGTTTTACCTGCTTCTCAGATATGAAATAGTTTTAAGTGGAGAATGTTCCAAGATCTGGGGATCATTTCTCCTTCCAGAGTTTGTAGCCTGTAAGCTCCTTGTCCCACTATTGAATCAATTAAGTACGGGCCTTCCCATGTAGGGGCTAGTTTGCCTGCATTCTTTTCTCCGGTGTTGGGGAAAACTTTCCTTAATACCAGGTCTCCTTCTTTGAATACTCGATATTGACATTTTTGTTGTAACTCCCGGCTACCGTCTCGTTGGTAGGCGGCTATCCCGACTTTGGCCGCATCTCTCGCTTCCTCTGTTAAGAGTAGGTTATCTTGTAATAGGGGTCTGTTTTCTTCTATTGTGTTCAGCCGCTTCGGTAGTTGGCACATGAATTTCAGCTGGTATTACTGCTTCACAGCCATAGACCAGGGAATATGGTGTTTGGCCTGTGGCTGTTTTGGGTGTGGTCCTGTCAGCCCATAGAACTAGGGGGAGCTCTTCTGCCCATCTTCCTTTTCTTCTTTTCACTTTTTCTTCAGCAACCGATTACTACTTTGTTGCTTGATTCTGCTTGGCCGTTGGCTTTAGGGTAGCCTGGTGTAGATGTGACTAAATTGATATTCCATTGTGCACGTAAATTGGCTTTCTTTTTCCCACAAATTGTGTCCCATTATCACGACTATTTCTCAAGGTATTCCATATCTACATATGATATTTCTTTTGATGAATGATATGACATCTTTTTCTTTGACTTGCCTGTAAGAGTCTGCCTCTATCCATTTGGAAAAGTAGTCAGTCATTGCTAGCATAAAGACTTTTTGTCCAGGCGCCTGAGGTAGCTTTCCTACTATGTCCATGCCCCATTTCATGAATGGCCAGTAGAGATGGAATGTAGTAGTTCGATGGTTGATGGATATAGGGGAATGGATTTGACAGCTTCACATTTCGAGCCGTATGCTATGCGATCGGCTCTCAGGGTTGGCCAGAAGTAGCCTGTCCCGAGAATTTTGCTTGCCAGGCTTCTTCCACCTTTATGATTTCCGCAGTAGCCATTATGTATGTCTTCTATAACCTGGCTGGCTTCATTTGGTTCCAGGCAACGTAAGTAAGGTCCAGCCTGAGACTTTTTAAACAAGGTGTTATTTATAATGGTATAAGTGGATGCTTTGATTTTCGGGGCCCTTGCTTTTTTTATTTGCGGGAGTATCCCCGTAGGAACCAATCATAGTAAGGTTTAGTCCAGAATTTGTATCTTCCCGAATAGGGCAAATTCGTTCGTGCTTTTCTATGGTTGGTTCCAGCAGGTGGACGATAGGTATTTTGTCAAACACAGCAGGGCTGAAATTTGATCCCAGGCTGGCTAGGGCATCCGCCTGGGTATTTAAGTCCCTTGGTATTTGGTCAATGTCAAAGGTTTTGAATTTTTTGCAAAGGTTTTTGACATATTCCAAATAGAGTATCATTTTTGAATCTTTTGCAAAGATATACTCCTTTAACTTGATTGGAAATTAAAAGAGAGTCGGTTTTTACCTTGAGGTTTGCTACACCGAGTTCTATACATACCTTTAATCCAAAGAATCGGGGCTTCATATTCACCTCATTATTCGTGGCTTTGAACTCACAACTAACAAATGTGCAATCAGTCTCCCCGTGGTGATTTTAGGACTAATCCTAGGCCAGTGCCTTTCATATTTGTTGCCCCATCTACATGGAGGATCCATTCCCGGGTCTTTTTTTTGTGTGTCAAGAAGGTTGACCTCTTTTATGAGGTCTGGTTCTAGGGTAGGACTGAATTCAGCCACGAAGTCTGCTAGTGCCTGAGACTTAATTGCCGTCCCCGGGTTCAAAGGTTATATCATAGGTGCTGATTTGTCTTGACCATTTCGCCATTCTCGCCGACAACTCGGGCCTTCTCGTGACAGATTTGATAGGCAAGTTGGTTCTTACAATGATTGGGTGACTTTCAAAATAAGGTCGAAGTTTAGTACAGGACATTACTAAAGCAAGTACATATTTTTCAAGTAGGCCATACCTGGTTTCTGCATCTAGGAGACTTTTGCTTACATAGTAGACGGATGTTGTTGGCCATCAATTTCTTTGGTCGACTCCACTTATTCTGTTTTTCGTGATCGATAGGTAGACTGTCGGGGGTTCTCCTTTGTCCGGTTTGGCAAGTAACGGAGGTGTAGTCGGGTATGTTTTGAGTTCCTGGAAGGTGACTCATGTTCAGCAACCATTTGAATGCTTTGTTCTTCCCGAGTAGGTCATAGAATGCCTTGCATCTTACGATGATCCGGAAATGAATCTATTTAGGGTCGCAACTCGTCCCGTCGGTTTACGAATATCTTTGACCGACTTGGGGATTCTAGCTCTAGTATGGCTCTTATTTGTTCTGGGCTAGCTTCTATTCCTCTTTTGGTCACCATGTACCCCAAGAATTTTCCCGAGGATACCCCGAAATGGCATTTGGATGGATTGAGTTTCATATTGAAATCTTCTAGGATTTTAAAGGTCAATGTTTCCAAGTCCCTTACATGATCTTCAGCTTTCTTTGATTTAACTACCATGTCATCAATATAGACTTCCATGGTGTCCCCTATTTGATCTTTGAACATTGTGTTGACCAGGCGTTGGTATGTTGCCCCCGCATTTTTCGGCCAAAAGGCATTGCTTGTGTAGCAAGATATGCCTCTTTCTCGTGATAAATGCAAGATGTTCCCGATCGATGGGTGCATCTTGATTTGGTTGAATCCACTTGAGGCATCCATGAATGTCGGGAGTTCATGTCCTGCTGTGGCATCCACCATTGCATCTATGTGTGGGAGTGGAAATGGGTCTTTTGGACAAAGCTTTATTGAGGTCTGTGTAATCTACACAGACTCTCCACTTGCCATTCTTCTTTTGAACCACCACTACGTTGGCTAGCCACTGGGTACATGACTTCTCTTATCATCCCCATGTCCAAAGAGTTTGTCTACTTCTTCATTGATGATGGCATGTCTTTCAGCGCAAATTTTCTTCTTTTCTCATTGACAGGCTTATAAGACTCATCAACATTTAGTTTATGTGTAATAATATTGGCATCTATTCCGGTCATATCAAAATGTGACCAGGCAAAACATGAAGATTTACTTTTAAGAAAACTTACTAATTCTCGTCCGATATTGTCGGGGACATCGATCCTACCAAGACGTGCCTGTCAGGGTACTCGGGTCTAAAATTACTTGATCGGTTTCCATTTTGGTTTCGCCACATGAGTTGTCCCGACAGTGGCATCAGAATTGCTAGGCGAGGGACTTACCTGTCTTGGAAGGCTTCAATGCCTCGCATAACATTCCCGGGCAGATTTTTGTTCACCTTTAATGGTTGCTACTCCCCATTCTGTTGGTATTTTGATGCATTGGTGATAGGTAGAGGGTATGGCTCTTATGTTGTGGATCCATGGTCTTCCCAATATAGCATTATAGGATGACAGCGACCCAGACTCCAAATCTTTCATATGAAGATACTCCTTCCACATATGTGGGTAGGTGTATTTCTCCTAGTGTGTTTCTTGTTTCTCCACTGAATCCTACTAGGACATTAGACTTCTTTATGATTTGGCTCTCATCAATCTTCATTGCTTTAAGGACATCAAGCATGATCGGGTTTATCGAATCGCCTCCATCTACCAGGATTCTCATGACACGTGCAGTCCCTATTTGCATGGTGATTACCAAGTCGTTATGGTGGAGGTCCGGAATGCCCCGCATATCGTGTCGTCAAAAGTAATTTGAGGTAAATTGATAGATTTAAAAGGAGATTTCATTTTTGACTCCCCGGCAATTTTCTTAGCAAATTAACCGTCAAAGCCACAAATTTTCGATCCTCCATTGATGAATTTGACTTCATAAATGGGTGGTGCAGGGGGTAGGTCACGTTGTTGCCTTTCTGTGTTTCTTCTTGTTCCGTCATCTTCCTTGTTCTTTGTTTGCATCAAGTCTTTCGTATCCTTTCTTTAGCGGGTAAGCCACTTGTCTCCGTAATCCCGTGCATTCTTCTCAGTGTGACCTATGTCCATGTGAAATTCACACCACCTGGTGGTGTCCTTTCTTGAGTTGGGGTTGTCTGACTTCTTTGGCCACTTGACAATGTCTCCCATATGGTCAAGTCTCTTGATTAATCCTGCAATGTCAACAGAGAAGTTATATTCCTGGACAGGAGGATAAGTATAGGAGTTACCTCGTTGTTCATGTGTATAGTTGACTTCTGATCTGTCAGGTCTTGCGTAGGGAGATGGCCTGGAATTGTTTCCTTTGTTGTTAAAGCTTTTCCTGTTGGTTTTGTCATATCCTGAGTTGTTGTCAGCATTGTCTGCCTTGTAGCCTTTGTCTTCTTCCAGCCTGATATAGCCTATGGCTAATGCTTGGACATCTTCAAAGGTATGACAGGGCTTCATGGTCATTTCATCATAAAAGTCACTTTGTCCAGGGGTAGCCCTTGCCTCAAAGCTTCAATGGTCGTTCCAACATCACATCTGGGGATTGATACTTTTTCTTTGTTGAATCTTGTCATGTATGATCGATTGATTCTCCAGGCTTCGTTTAACCCCGCATGTCACCGGATCTCTTCTCTAGTTCCCTGCTGCAAACCGATGATTGAAAGAATTGACCAGGTCAGCAAAGGACTTGATGCTTCCATTTGGCAGGTTTATGTACCATTGCAAGGCAGGTCCATTCAGAGTTGTTCCAAATCCCTTACACATGCAGACTTGACGTAGTTCACTGGGAATTGATGCTTTGCCAAAGATTCTT
Source organism: Silene latifolia (assembly GCF_048544455.1). Classification (NCBI taxonomy): domain Eukaryota; kingdom Viridiplantae; phylum Streptophyta; class Magnoliopsida; order Caryophyllales; family Caryophyllaceae; genus Silene; species Silene latifolia. Next base: position 299,351,618 of record NC_133538.1, on the reverse strand, counting down.
TGCTTGTAATAGGCAACATGGTTTTGTGGATCAGTGGTTCCATCATAGATTCTCATTGAGGGAATCACAAACTTCTTTAGCGGTCTCTGTTTTGCTATTTCATCCACGAAGGAGAATCGGCATAGCTTTCTGATTTGCTTCTTCAATTGGGGTAGGAACTCCTGGGATCTTTTCAAATCTCTCATGAAGTTTTTGGATTTCTGGAGCATAGCCATCATAATGGCCGTGTTAGTCCGATCTTGGAGTTCTTGATTTTGGAGTTCTCCCGAGTCCGTTTCTTCTCCCCGCTTTGGATGGAGTTGGAGTACGAATATTGGAGAAGTCAATGTTCCTTATGATGGAGGAGAATGGTGTGCCAGGCTGGACTTTCAATTTTGATCCTGAAGCTTTTTCTCCCAACCGTATCTTTAGGCTGGATTCGATTCTTTCAATTTTGCCACTTCACTGGATCATTTTTTGTTTCATTGTTCCATCTCCAACAATCGTTGTTTAGCGTGACTAATTGTTGCTCAATGCTATCTCCTGCCATTTTTTCTTAGTTTTTTGTGGTATTTTGATGGTGGGCTTTTGATTATTTTTGAGTTAGATGCCCCACGATGGGCGCCAATTGTTTTAGCGGGATTTTCGGTGATCTAGAGCGTCCCGCAGGATTTATATGTAGGGTGATCTAACTCGAATAACTTGCCTGATTGATATAATTAAATGTAAAACAAACTAATAAATAATGACACAAGGATTTTATACGTGGAAAAACCCCGGAATAAGGGAAAAACCACGGGCACCAAGCCAGGAGTGATTGTTACTATGATTTTGGATAGCCTGACAGGGTATTGTTATATCAGGCGTGACAGGCGAGTATATTGCTTAAGAATACAAAGTATATGAGTAAAAGTGATGGTCTCTCAGATGATCCTTCTTGTCTTCCCTTTCTTTCTATTTATAGGTGGTTGCTTTCAATCCCTTTGTGCCGTTTAGGTTTTCCTGGTAAATAGGGAATGTGCCCTATTTACCCGGAGATGGTTGCTTCTTTCTTAGCCGTTGCTTTGACTGCTCCCTATATCTTTGCCTTCTGGAATTGGTCTTCCTTTTTTGTAGGGAACATATGAGACTGCTTGTTTGTTGCCTGCAATGGCCTGGTGCTTTACCTTTTCAGTCGCTAGTTATTTCTCTTTGTCTTTAATCAACTCTCGCTTAGTGCCTGTCCGTCTTAGAGTAATGCCTGGCTTTAGATCTCTAGAGCCTGGAAGTTGTCTTTGGCTGTTGCCTGGCCTATATCAGGTCAGGCAGGATAATTTAGGGCCCGACACTAGGTACCCGATTTAGGTAGGTCACCGTTTCGTTCCTAATTTCTAGCTTTTGTAGGTGCTTTTTCATAACCCGATGCTTTTGCAGGGTGTTGACCACCTTTTGAGGACTCAGCTCCTAGACTTCCCTACACGGACCACTTACTTAGGGTCTCGAGTAGAGACTGGCGGTTTTATTGGTGAGTTGTTAGCTTACACTCGTCATTTGCTCGAGTTTTGCGTCAGTGTCTTTGCTGAAAATTTATGCTTTGCAGGTGTCGACCGTTAGTCACCGGGCTTTGTGGCTGACAACCATCCGATGGAGGTCGCTTGCTGGTGACCTGGCTGCGAGGGAGGCTCGGCTCGTCCAGGTATTGCTTTTGTTGTTCTTTGATTGCTTCTTTGTTTTATGCTTTTCCAATTTTTAAGCTTGATAGCCTAACCCCATTTTGTAGAGTACTACCGATCCGACGGAGTTGGCTCGGGTTTGTGTTTAGTTGGACAAGGCGAGAGGGACAATCCAGAGGCATGAGCTCGGGCTCCCTACTCGCGACTAGGAGTTGCGGCGTCGGGATGATGAGATCGTCTCGCTTAGGGCTCAACTGGCTGCTGCGGAGGAGATTCACGTCATAATGGAGTAAGAGACGTTGTAGAGTTCTCGTGAGAGGCCTCCTGAGTGCGAGAGTGTGTTTACTTTGGTGGTGGCACCGAGGATGCTGTGTGGTTTGTTGTTGTATTTTTAATTTTTCGTTTGTGCACATGTGTGTCGGTGTATTTTGCTTGAGGCAATTTTTTTATAAATAGCCTTTTGTGGATTTTTGTGTTTGGCTTTTTTTGTGTTATGTTTTGTTTTTGTGGTTTGTCTCAAAGGAATGCGGTCGACAGATGACTTCCTGTTGGCCATGACGCATTTCTTGAATATTAATGTAGAAAAGAGGCAACATGTAGCATACATACACACATAATGCACGTAAAACAGACGAAATGCTATCGTAATTAACAACTGTCATGACTCAAAAAATTGGTCAAAGTTGATTTTAAAATTGTTTTGTAAATTTGAATTTGCACGGTTGAAAGCGCTTTGAATCAACAAAATATCACATTTGAATTTTGTCAAAATTGATTTGAATTTTGTGAAAATTGAATCGTTCGTTTTGAATTCAAACCGTCTTCTGAATTTGCAAAAACCGTGCTTGAGTTTGAGCGAAACAAATTCAAAACTTGGGTGTGCAAAAGAGTTGGAAAATTTAATTTTGAATTTGCAAAATTGATTTCGCGGAAGTAAATCGCGAAATACGGAACTTGTTAAAAATTTGCGATAAATGCGAAAAACTTTCGACAATAATGGAAATAATTTTGAAATGTGTATGTTAATGCCGGGTTTGGGACACCGTGTAGGATCTCGTTAACCGAAAGTCCAAGGAAATGTGTGGAAGAGAAAACACATTTTGTTTTAGGTGGAACAAAGACGCGCAAGTTATTTTGTGAGGGGATGATCGCGTGTAAACAGAAAACACAACTTGAAAAAGACAAGTCAAATGCGCGGATTTTTAGGCGAGGCTGATAGGGGAACGAGCCTTTCTACGAGGGAAACGGGCCTCTCTTTTTTATAAAAAAACGCGCTGCTGTTTCTTCGGAAAAAACTTCACTTTCTTCTTCCACAAAAATATGGATAGCTTTGAAGGTCGGTTGCGCCATTGGTGTTAGGATTTGTCCCCGAATGAGAAGTATTAACTCGATGTCGTCTGAGTTGGTCAATGGTTGGTGCTCCGTCAGGTGAAGGTGCAAACGTCCTTCCTTGATGCTTGCGTTTGATATTGGGATCCCGAGCTTCTTGTTTTCGTCTTTCCCAAAGGCGAGATTTGTCCTCTTGCCGAAAAAGTGGGTGCTATTGGTGGTTGGTTAAGTCATACTCCGGTTCTTCCTCCGACTCGACTATGTTACAAAGAGTAATTTCGTTCTATGTCGGGCTTATCAAAGAGCCAAGTGAACGGCCTTCTCACTCCTTTTGGTGTCGACATGATGGCGTTAGTTGGTATGTTTTCCAACCGGTCTGATCCTAGTATTTCCGAGGTGGCTAGGAGAAGGGATCTTGTCTTTTGCTTGGTGCATTGCTATCTCTTTGTGGAGGTGTCTAAGAATGAAGGTCAAGGTTGGTATGGTAGTATGACCATTATCCATGTTATCAAGCAAATGGAACATGGTTAGGATCTTTCTTGGCTCGTGCTCGACGAGATTGTTTGCTCCTTGGATAGAAGGAAATCCGATGGGAACTTGCCATGGTTTGGCTCCTCTCACATCTTGCATGTTTGGCTCATGAAGAGGATAAGGTTGATTGAGCCTCCGGTAGATGCTTGTGCTTACTCTTTCCATCATTTGACAATGAGGAAGAAGCTATATGCGAATATCTTTGCTTGTACCAAGGCATATTAGACCTCAAGTTTGGCGGAAGTGCAGCACCCCAATTTATTCAGGAGCCTTTAGCTAGGCCTCCCATGTAAATAATAGAGTTACCATCTCAGTTTCCTGAGGCAGTGTATAAAGAAGTATAGCAATCCAAAGTACTTTAAATTAAATTAACCAATAATGGTTTTATTACAATAATCAACAGATTAATTCAAAGTATAATAATACAATTTACTACGCAGCGGAAATAAATAAAATTATAAATTATTAAGTAAAACTAATATGAGCTAGACAATTGTTGTGGTCCAAGTCTTCACATCCAAATTCTCCTCACAGCTAAGTCAAGTACCTGCCAATCAATCTGCTCCCCAATAATTGGTTCATCACAGGTATTTACAGAATACACTGTCAACCAAACGGTTGAGTATGGACTAAATAAACAACAACGTAATAATTATTAATCATAAATAAGAACATGAGTGAAGACAGTAGGATTAGCACAATAATAAGAAATCCATCTCAACTACAATAATAGCTACTGTTCCGGGTGTAATTCCAGAGCAGATATTTGTTACCACTCGTAGCATGTAGAATGATGTCTTTGCTTGAATCCTCCTTTCGGTCTCCTGAAAGGATGAACAAACTGAGGGCTCGGCTTTGGACCGAGCGAACTCACTCCGACGCTCAAGTCAGTAAACTTAAGGGATAAGTTGTTGTTACTTGGCTAAATGTATATTGTAGAGAGATAAGGAAGATAATACCAGGTGAATAGTGATTCTTAGGTTAAATTGTGGATCCTTTCCTCAATGAAGGTTGAGGAGTATCTATAGACTTTCACCTTTTGTCACGTAGTGGCCAAGTGGCCAAGTGGCTAGCAGGTGGAAAGACCGTTATACCCTCGGCCGATGGAACCATGGCAGGCCGGCCGAGGGGCCTTGGATATGAGTACGCGGATATGTGTCCCGGTGGCCGGTTGCTGGCCGAGACCCAAGAGACAGGCCGATGGGCTGCATCGGCTAGGCTGTCTAAGTCGTTGACTTGCTGTGGATATCTTTGACCTTGCTCGATATGTTGACTTGGTCAGCGGTGCAGAATATGCCCCATCAATTTGCCCCCAGCGTAGTCTATGTCGTGGTATGGGCTCCGATGTATGTTTGAGCGTATATTCTGCGCAAGTAATTTTGCAAAATTTTTCTGCATCGGCTTCTTCTATTGCTCCGGCTTCTTCTACCTTGGCTCGATTCCGCTTAGGCCGTACCATATCCCCCCTCCACATGGATGTGTAAAGGGCATCCGATGTGTAAAAGAAGGTGACGCTGGCCGAGACCAGGGTATAGAGTGCCGGTTGTTTTTGATTGCCCCGGCCGTGCTACTTAGCTTGGTTGATTATGTGGCCGGCGGAGAACAAAGCTTGGGAATTCGTTGAGGAAGGTGAATAGGCAAGGAGGTATGAATAGGCGTGTTGAAGACGCTTGGTCACTGTTGCATTGATTGACGTTCAACTGTTACAACGATTGACATTCCGTGGTTGCATGTCTGACACGTGTCTCTTTCTTGATTGGTTTGGCGCTTCATGGGCTGTGCCCTGATTGGTCCTTCTTCATGGGCTTTTCCTATAAATAGGGCGATTATTTCGTGAAATTGGCCACCAATTTCATTCTCTCCAAAATTTTCTTCTCTCTAAACTTTCAAGGGCTTCTTTGTCTTCTATTACTCAGAGTTGTTACTCCAGCGAGTGTTTTTCTTCAAGGTAAACAAACAATTTTTCTTACTTTATTTTGTTAATCGTTGCTATCATGTCTACTGCTGACGCCGGGACTAGTACTTCTGCGCCGGGGGGTTCCCCGTCGCGTCTCGACGAGGGGGGGATTATAGACGCCATCCCAATAAGGTCAGGGGGCCCTAGGTCTCCTTCTCCCGAAGTCAATCCACAGATTTTGGAGGAATGGGAGGATGAGGATGATGATGCTGATGATGATGAGAGGACTCCTTCTGATGGTGAGAGGCCGTCTATTCCGGATCATGGCGAGGCCTGCACGACTGGTCTTGACCGTGTCTGGACTAATAAATTCGCCGGCTGTTCCGGTGGGGCTCTTTTCGGAGGCCATTTCTCCTTCGGTGAGGGGTACGAGATCGTTATCCCTAAGGAGGGTCGGGCGGTCTGTTGTCCTCCCCGGGTCACATCGGCGTGTATATCGGGCACCGGAGTATGGGCTCCGGTTTCCTTTGAATGAATACGTCATGGCCATCATCAAAGCTATGAACGTCGCTGTGGCCCAACTGCATCCGTTGGCCATGAGGACGATAGTCGGCTTTGTGTGGCTCTGTCTCTTTAGGGGGGAGATCCCAACAGTTAACTTATTCCGCCGCCTTCATCATCTACGGCGATGGGTGTATGTTCAAGTGCTTGGGAGGACTACCCATTGCCTCGGTCTTTCCGAGCCCTGTTTACTTGCGGTGTGAGAACCGGAAGAGTATGAGGAATGTATCTCCGGGGTAAAGTTAAGATGGACGCTTCGATGGTCCCTCTTATCTGCGGATGAGAAGCGGGCGTCAAATGTTTGATGCCGAGAAGGGATGGCTACCCCAGACTCGGTTATTCTTCGGATGAGCTGTTTTGCCGCGTCGGCCTCATACCGGCCCTCAGCCAGGGTGAGTGGGGTCGGTGTGAGGCCCATCTTTTCCTGTTATGCTCCTGTTTCAGAGCTTTGTTTTACTCCTTTAATGTAACCTTTGTTTGATTTCTTGCGACCGGTTTGGCCAGGACTGCGAGAGTACCTTGAAGAGGTTAGGGCTTGATAAGGACAGGAAGGTCGTTCAACGGCGTCCTACGGCTGACTCGCGTGATCGTAGACCGGCTCCTAACGAACTCATGGAGAAGCAGCTGAAGTCACTGGATCCGGCGGCGGCCCAAGCACGGGTTCTCGGAGGTGTGCCGAAGAGAACAAAGAAAGCGCGTCCGGAGTTGGCGGCGGCGTCATGCGTCAACTCCTCCTCGACCCCGGTGGTTCGAAGGAGCGTGTGGAGGTCATCGATATTGCGAGGGGTGGTGACCGTTGCTAAGGGTCTTTCTCCTCTGAAGAAGAGAAAAGAGCCACCGTCTGCTTCCACCGTTGCCGGGGAGAAGACTGACCCAGCCGGCCCTCCAACTAAGAGGGTCCAGACTGGTACGGATCTAACTTGTGGTTCGGATTTAGCTGGTTCGTTGGACATCCCTGATGACAGACTTTCTGATGTGTCAATGCATGGTGACATGGATGCTCTGTGTAAATTTTTTGAAGATCCACCGTCGTCAGTCGCCGTGCTTACCGAACGGCAATTAGGGAAGCAGCCTGAGAAGGCTATTGAGAAGGCGGGTGATAGGAACGTCACCGTTGACTCCTCCGTTCAGAGGATTCCCTCCACCGAGCTTGTGGCGAGGGGTGTGAGGATATATAAGAGGTCGCGAAGTGGACTCAACTAGCCGGCTCCCATATCATGGAGCAAGAAAAGGTCATGGCCCAGACTGGGCCAGTGACCGAACGGCTTAAACTTGATCTCTCCGCTGCAAAGGGGGAAGCCGGGAAGGCGAAGCTGGATCTCCTTGCTGCTAAGAAGCGTGTGGAGGAAATTGAGAAGCTGCTAGTGGCCGAGAGGGCCAAAGTTTAGGATGCTGATGCCGCCACTGCCAAGATGATGGAGGAGCGGGACAGGTATAAGGGCGCTTATGACGCCGTGGTTGCCAAGAGGGAAGAGTGGAAGGATCTGTTCCATAGCCAGGCGGAGGCGCTCAGGGACACGCAGGCTACCCTTGCTCAAAAGGAGAAGGATATTGAAATGCTTCAAGATGATCTCCTCCCTAAAATGTGCGCCCAATTCCGGGACTAGGCCGAGGAGGCGACCAGGGAGGCCATCAAAAAGCTCATCCCCGACGGCTCCTTCCCGTGGGATAAGTTTGACCAGCTTCTGGATGAGATGGCCGATCTTTGCGGGCAGCCAGTGAGCTGCGAGAGAAGCGGAGGCGGCGAAGGCGGCAGGATAGGCCGAGGCCAAGGCGGCCTATGATGCAAAGGTGAAGGAGGCCGAGAGGCTAAAGACACTTGAAAACGTCGAGCCTTCTTCGAGCCGGCCATCAAGATGCCGCCGCCACCGATGGAGGGCGAAACGAATAGCAAAGGGAGGCGGGCGGTCGTCACCAGACTCACCCGGCATCTCGGATAGCTTTAGCTGTTCGGGGGCCAACTATTGAGCCTTTCCTCCCTGCCATTTTTGGCGCTTCAAAGGATATGTTTGTAATCTTTTGTTTTTCTTTCCCTTGTTTTGTTGTAAAACTCTTGGTAGGTTGTGTTTAGGCTTATCCCTATGGGGACGGTCGTCGTCTGTATTCTTCTTGTGATCATCTTTAATAAAGTTCGTCTTTTTGAGCCTCGGCTTGGCCGGGGCTTTGATTGAGTGCGTTAGAATGTAATCATCTTGCGTTATTAATTGAGTGCCTTCGTTTTTACCGTCGGCATGGCCGAGGCAGTTAGAATGCATATCTCAACTGTGTTTAACGTCTTTTTAAACATGTCGGCATATTGGTCGCCTCCTCTTTCACTCTCGGTCTTGACCGAGGTGTTCGATTTGCGCTTCCCAACCGCCGTTGTGGACATGTTAGCGTATCGGTCATTGTGTCCCCGTCGCTCTCGGCCAAAGCCGAGGTAATCGGGGTTATGGCTCGATAGCGTTTCTTCTAGCGTATCGGTCATTGTGTCCCCGTCGCTCTCGGCCAAAGCCGAGGTAATCGGGGTTATGGCTCGACAGCGTTTCTTCTAGCGTATCGGTCATTGTGTCCCCGTAGCTCTCGGCTAAAGCCGAGGTAATCGGGGTTATGGCTCGATAGCATTTCTTCTGGCGTATCGGTCATTGTGTCCCCGTCGCTCTCGGCTAAAGCCGAGGTAATCGGGGTTATGGCTCGATAGCATTTCTTCTGGCGTATCGGTCATTGTGTCCCCGTCGCTCTCGGCTAAAGCCGAGGTAATCGGGGTTATGGCTCGATAGCATTTCTTCTCTTTGGGTGACTGCCTGGTGGCAATTATGGAGGGGACAAGCACTTTGATGGAAAACTTGGGTGATTCATTTGTTCGTTATGATCGTGCGTTGGGGTGTCCACAATGGGTTTGGACACCTCCGCCGCTATACAAAGTACTTCCTTAAGTTGTCGGTGTTCCAATGGCTCATCAAAGGCACACCCCCCATGTCCGTCAGCCGGTACGTGCCCGGCCTCATCTCTTCAACCACTTTGTAGGGACCCTCCCAGTTGGCCGTCAGTTTACCATGAATATTTCCTTTGTTGGTGGCAGCCGACTTCCTTAGGACTAGGTCTCCTACTTTTAAGTCCCTTTTGTGGACTCTTCGGTTGTAGGCTCTTTTCATCCGGTTTTGATATACTGCCAAGTTGAGGCGTGCTGTATCTCGGCTTTCTTCGACCAGGTCTAGGGAGGCTTTCAGGCCTTCCTCGTTATCGCCTGGGTTAAAGGTAGCCGTTCTGAATGTTGGCACCGTCGCTTCAATTGGTAGGACTGCTTCGGAACCGTAGACTAAGTGGAAGGGGGTGTACCCCGTTGCTTCTTTCTCCGTGGTCCGAAGGGACCACAGGACACCGGGTAGTTCGTCGGCCCACCTTCCCTTAAGGTCTTCAACTGTCTTCTTCAAACCGTTGAGGATTGTTTTGTTGGCTGCCTCCGCCTGCCCGTTGCTCTGTGGGTGGCAGACGGAGGAGTATGCAAACTTGATGCCGAGCTCTTCTAACCAGTTCATTATCAGGTCACTCCAAAACTCTCGGCCGTGGTCAAATACCATAACTTGGGGTAGCCCGAAACGAGTTATAACATTTTCCCAGATTACCTTTCTGACGGCCGCTGTGGTCTTCGCCGGTACTGCTACCGCTTCAACCCATTTGGTGAAGTAATCAACGGCGACGATCAAGAACTTCCTTCCTCCGGAGGCCGTTGGGAACGGCCCTAGCATGTCCATCCCCCACTGTGCGAAAGGAAGGGGACAAAGCACCGGTTGTAGGTCCCGGGAGGGAGCGTGTATTACCGGGGCATGCATCTGACAGTTCGTGCACTTCTTTGTCTTTGTTCTGGAATCTTGAAGTATGGTGGGCCAGAAGTAGCCGGCTCGGAGAGCTTTGTGGGCTAGTGTTCTTGCCCCCATGTGGTGTCCACAGATGCCTTCGTGAATCTCTGTCGATGCTCGGCTCTCGTCGGCCGGACCGACACACTTCAAGAGTGGTCTTATTACGGACCTTCCGTACGTTCCCCTTCGAACACCAAGTACCTGGCGGCGATCCTTTTTATGTTGGCCGAGAGATTGCGGTCCTCCCAAGAACTCACTTCTAAGTTTGTATTTCATTATCGGAGTCATCCACGTTGTCTCGGTCTCTATGTTGCCCACCATGCCGACGGTCTCGGTGATGCTCTTTGCATTCCCGATATCTACCAAAGACGGTTCGGTGACGTTCTTGATGGTTGAGCTGGCAAGTTTTGAGAGAGCGTCGGCCCGGTTGTTCTCGGATCCGGGACGCACCGGATTTGGAAAGATTTCAATTTCGCTATGTCGGCTTTTACCCTTTCTAGGTACCTTACCATTCCGTCGTCCCGAGCCTCAAACTCCCCTCGATTTGGTTAGTAACCAATAGTGAGTCCTGTCTTCAACACAATGTGTTGCTCCGTGACCCTAGCTAGCTCGACTCCGGTTATCACCGCCTCGTATTCGGATTCGTTGTTCGAGGCCGAGAAGGTGAATTTCAAGGCATACTCAAACTCGTCCCCGTTTGGGCTGATGATAAGGATGCCGGCTCCTGAGCTATTCGTCGTGGAGGAACCGTCGGTGTAAACCTCCCATACACTGGTTTGGCTCTTCTTGATATGTGCATTCGGCCAGAAATCGCAAGTGCTTGCCCCTTTATCGAAGGCCTTGGTTTGTACTTGAATGCGAAGCCGAGAGAGTTCCACCGCCCATTTGATGAGCCTACCGGATTGTTCGAATTTTTCCAAGGCTTTCTCCAATGGTGGTCGGTTAGGACAGATCCACGGGATGTGCGTCGAAGTAGGGTTTTAACTTCCTTGCGGCAACGACGACGCGAAGGCGCCTTTTCGATTAGTGGGTAATTTCTCTCGGCGGGCAACGGCGTATGGTGACAAAGTAGATTGGGTGTTCTTTGTTTGTCTTCTTCCCGATGATTACAAAGACCGACCGTGGCCGAGGTAATCGCTATATATAGGTATAGCGTCTCCACCAAAGATCGGCACGGACAGAGTTGGGAGAGTCGAAGATGAGCTTTCGATTGCTTGAAAGCCGTGCTCATTCCTCCCCCAGTGAAGTCTTTATTCCCCTTCAACACTTTGAAGAATGTGGTGCTCTTGTCGGCTGACCGAGAGATGAAACGGGCGAGAGCCGCCATTCTCCCTTGGTCAAGATCATAACTTCTTTTTCGATTCCTTGGTTCCGGCAGGTCTAGGATTGCTCGGACTTTGTCCTGGATTGGCATCGATGCCTCGCACCGACAAGTACACCTAGGAATTTACCTGCCCGACACCGAAGTTGCATTTCATTGGGTTGAGCTTCATCTTGTATTTCCTTAGTGAACAAAATGTCTCGTGTAAATCGGCCAGGTGCTCATTTGTCGGACTTGCTTTTCACAATAGCATCGTCGACGTAAGCCTCAATGTTTCGCCCTTTTTGATTTTGGAACACTTTGTCCACCAGTCTTGTATACGTTGCCTTTGGCGTTCTTCAAACCAAACGGCATCATTTTGTACATGTATGTGCCGTTAGCGGTGATGAATGCGCATTTAGGCATGTCTTCCTCGGCCATGAATACCGATGATACCCGAGAAGGCGTCCGGCGGGCTCGGCATAGTGTAGCTGCCGTGGCGTCGATTAAACTGTCTATTCGAGGCAAGGGATAGCAATCCTTGGGGCACGCTTTATTAAGATTGGTAAAATCTACACACATCCTCCATGCCCCAGATGACTTCCTCACCATGACAACATTAGCTAACCACTCAGGATAGGTACAAGGCATGACAAAGCCGGCCGCTAGTAATTTGTCTACCTCGGCCTTGATGGCCTCATCCTTCTCAGCTGAGGAGTTCCTCATCCTTTGCTTAACCGGGCGAGCGGTGGGGAGTACGTTCAGCTTGTGAACGATCACCTCCCGGCTCACACCTGGCATCTCGGACGCTGAATAGGCGAAAACGTCTTTATTTTTCCTCGGCGGTCCGGGAGATCGGTCCGAATTTTGTTCCAGGTTGACACCGACGGTTACGGTGCGGCCTGGGTCTATCTCCACCTCCTCGGTTTCCGCTCCTTCAACCATGCTGATGGTTCGGTGGTTCTCAGACCTGGGAATGTGCTGTATCTGGAAGGATTTTAGCTTCTAAGCGCCAGCTTTCACCCTCTCTAGATACCTTGTCGTCCTATAGTCCCGAGCCTCGTACTCTCCTTTGATCTGGTTGGTCACTAAAAGCGAATCTGTTTTCACCGCGACATGCTCCGCCCCGGCGGCTTTAGCTAGCTCGACTCCGGTTATCACTGCCTCGTACTTGGATTCGTTGTTTGAGGCCAAGGAGGTAAGCTTCAGGGCGTGCTCAAACACGTCTCCGTTTGGGCTAATAATAACGATGGTGGCCTTCGAGCTATTCGTCGTGGAAGGGCCGTTAGTGTGTACCTCCCACACGCCGGGATCCTTCTCGCTCTTCGAGACGAGCTTATGTGCTTCCCCCGGTCCGAGACGTATATCAATGTCGGGGCCGGATGGACATTACAAATCGGTTTCACTCAAAGTGGCTCGGCCTATGAGAACGTTGTAGGTAGACGTGCCGTCAATGACCACGAACTCAGATGTAACATTCTTGGCCGTGCTTCCCTCGCCGAACATCACCGGCAGCCTGATTGACCCCAGGGGTACCAGGCCGGCCCCATAAAAACTGTACAACGGGTTGGTGCAGGGGCTCAAGTCCTCAACCTTTAGACCGAGGCTGAGAAAGCATTCTCTGTACATAATGTTTGTGTAGGCGCCTGTGTCAATCAGGCACCTCTTCACCAAGTGGTTGGCTATGTCCAGATGGACTGTAAGTGGGTCGCTGTGAGGAGCGATGACTCCCTCGTAGTCCCTCTTCTCAATGGTCATACGGGGGATGTTGGAAGCGGGGGTTGCTGTGTTGGGCACAAAGTTGTTGGCTTGATGTAGTTCATTCAGGTGCCGTTTGTGCCCATGAGCGGACCCACCGTTCTCGTTGCCCCCGATGACAACATTGATTACCCCTATCCGTTCAAAGACGGATTTGCTATTTGGCCCGCCGATCCCGTTTTTGCCTCCGTGAACATATTTGCCGAGGCTCCCCTTCCGGATCAGTTCTTCAATGGCATTCTTCAGATGTCGGCAGTCGTTGGTTAAGTGGCCGGTGTGGCCGTGGTACTCACAGTACTGGCTCGTGTCACCGTCACTCCTCGGCCTAGGGGGCCTTTCCCACTTCTAACCCTCGTTCTTGCTTAAAGGGAAGACCTTGGCGGCCGATGCGACTAGAGGGGTCTGATCATCGTACCGTTTTCGGTAATACGGTCCCGAGCTCCCCCCGGCATTCGCCAAGCTCTGTTTTCTGGCAGACTTGTCAGACCGTGACCCATTATTGTCACGGCGTCTGTCATCCGGGTTGTCCTCCCGGTGGCTCTTCTTCTCACGAGTGCCCACCTCGCCGTGGTCTACCCAGGTCTTGTGATAGTCCTCTACCTTGATGGCTTGGTCGGCCATCTTCTGGCGGCATCCAAGCCCCAGGCCTCCGCACTTGATGAGCTCATTTTTAAGTCTCCCCTTGGGAGGCCTTTCATCGCCAAAGGCCGCCGGTTCGGGATTAATTTCTCGAATCTGTTGGACCTTGCCGTCGAACCTCTTCACATAGCTTCGTAGAGACTCGCCCCCCTCTGTTTGATAGTTAGGAGGTCGACGTCTCCACGGCCCTCCTCTTATTGCAAAAGAGTGGGCTAGAAAGGCGTCCCTTAGGTCGGCGTAATAGTATACCGAGCCGTCGGGAAGCCCCTTGTACCAATTTTGAGCCATCCCATGCAAAGTTGTTGGGAAAACTCGGCACCAGACCTCATCGGGCTGCTCCCATACCGACATGTAAGACTCGAAAGCCTCGGCGTGGTCGGTTGGATCACTATCTCCTTTGTATGTGAACGCCGGCAACTTCAGCTTGGTTGGCACGGCGGTTTCAAGGACGTAGGCACTGAGGGGTTGTCTGACCACATGTCGAATGACACGCGGCGATCGACTCCTCGCATTCCTAGTCCGGCTCCTCTCCTCGTAGCGGGAAGGACTCCTTTTCCGACTCGGGCTTCTTCTTCGACTCTGCTGAGTCGGACTCCTCTGGCTCCTTTGGGGTAGGCCTCGTTCGTGCCGCGGCGACGCTGTCCTCCCACGAGTGCTGGAAGGACTTAGGTCTACCACGACCACTTTGGGCTCCCCCGGCGTCTTCGCAGGGTCAGCTTCTCCTAGTGCTCCGTTTAAGTTTCTCGGAGTCACATTTTGGGCCCTGGTCTCCTGGACGGTTTCCGCCGCTCTTGTCGGTGTGACAGTGTGAGCAGGCGTACTACTAATTAGGTCCAGGAGCATCTTCAGGTTTGCTGCATCAACCACATGTCCCATGATGGTGACCTGGTTGGCGGGCAGCGGCGTGTCTGGTATTATCGGCATCCCGAATTCCGGTTGGATTACTCCGCCGGTGGAGGGCTGCACGACTCCAGAATTGTTGAAGGTATCATCCTGGTAGAGTGCGGGTTCGTCGGTCACGAGTACCTCTTGTTGTTTCGACATCTTCTTAGCTTTTTGGGTGGGTTTTTTGTTTGGGAATGAATTTGACTAGCTTCTAGTGTCGCTTTCCCCACAGACGGCGCCAATTGTTCCGGGTGTAATTCCAGAGCAGATATTTGTTACCACTCGTAGCTTGTAGAATGATGTCTTTGCTTGAATCCTCCTTTCGGTCTCCTGAAAGGATGAACAAACTGAGGGCTCGGCTTTGGACCGAGCGAACTCACTCCGACGCTCAAGTCAGTAAACTTAAGGGATAAGTTGTTGTTACTTGGCTAAATGTATATTGTAGAGAGATAAGGAAGATAATACCAGGTGAATAGTGATTCTTAGGTTAAATTGTGGATCCTTTCCTCAATGAAGGTTGAGGAGTATTTATAGACTTTCACCTTTTGTCACGTAGTGGCCAAGTGGCTAGCAGGTGGAAAGACCGTTATACCCTCGGCCGATGGAACCATGGCAGGCCGGCCGAGGGGCCTTGGATATGAGTACGCGGATATGTGTCCCGGCTGGCTGGTTGCCTGGCCGAGACCCAAGAGACAGGCCGATGGGCTGCATCGGCTAGGCTGTCTAAGTCGTTGACTTGCTGTGGATATCTTTGACCTTGCTCGATATGTTGACTTGGTCAGCGGTGCAGAATATGCCCCATCAGCTACAATAATCACTGGTTTTACTGTCATCCATAGCTTTCACCCATCTACCTCATACTATAATCTCAACAACTCCTCCCCAAACACCGTCTTAACGCTTCCTCAGCTCTGAATGTGCACATCTCCCTAGTAGTGAGCCTACTAGAGAGGAGACTCTGAGGAGCGGCCAGTGATCAACTGACGCCACAAGGACTAGCGGTTGCTCAGGCCGGTCCCTTCAAATAATAACCAAGGACTAGAGGTATATCGATGTTAGAAATCTATATCTCATTACTTAACATCTTCATATATGTATCATTTTAATTTAGTCATAAAATTAAAACTAGATCTTATGCATGCAAACTAAAACAAAAAGATAAGAAAATCAATTTCTCACCAAATAAATTTCGGTCAAATGGGCACCAACAAGATCTCCTTCTTGTTAGTTCTTGAGCTATCCATTTATAAGGATGAACATTCAAAAATCCCAAAGTAGAGATTCTCCTCTTGATTGCACCCAAGACTATCCCTTATCCCCACTAAATAATATTAACTAGATATTAGTTTAGTAGTTTACCTTAAAATTGATTACTAATACTCATATTTTACATTAATAATTTTAGTAATCCTTTTGGAACAATTAGAATCAAAAATCTCAAGTTTTTGAGAAAGATGATGAAGATAGAGAGAAGAATGCATGTGTAGCTTTTTCATGCATGAAGAGAATGAATTAGTAATCAAAAATGAGAACAAAAGTTCTCATTTCTAATGCATGCCACCGGTGGGAAGGAGACAAGGAAAGCATCTTTTCCTTTCTTTTTGTCTTCACAATGTGTAGGTGTGTAAGACAAAGTAGGATAGGTGTAAGGCTACAAAAGCAAGGCCTATGATTATTTATCATAAAATAAATCAATCTTACACCATCACAACTCCCTCCATTCGGTCCATCCTCCATAATATGGACTACCATTTTATTTTGTCAATTTGTCATTTGTCACATAATATGTCTCATGTAATATATTACATGTTATTAATTAATTTAATGCATATTTATCACATAAATAACATTTCATGAATTAATTAAATTACATCCAATAAATTGACTAGTGATAGTTGATCACATAAACAAAATGGGTCATGTAATTATAATTCACAGTATCTTGTAATTATAATCAACCATTCATTCTTATCTTTATTGTTTCTCAAACAATAAACAATTTTAGTAATAAAGCATTTTATTACTAAAATAAATCTTATTTAATCCCATTACAATAAGATATCAATATTCTCTCTCACAAATTGAATTGTTCAATTTTAAGGAATTGATTAACTTGTATCGTCATACAATCAATCAGCTTTACAGATAAGGGCATCATCCTTTAGGTGTGACCTTAAGGGATCAACTGACCACCACCGTCCCACGACAGTAACGTCAAACTCTAGCAAGCCAATCGTTATCGATTTATGTTGATCAGTTGACAATATAATGAATCATCCCTTACGTATTCTTTATATGAGATTTAATAATAATATTTAAATCATATGATCGCACTATTGTTGAGGACACATTTCCCAACAATCTCCCACTTGTCCTCGACAAGTGTGCGTCACCAATTCTCTTGTCCCATTACTATCTCCCACTCAATGCAAGGTGTCTTTCGCGTCGTACTTGCAAGTGATCATATCGAGAGTGGTTTCCTTGATCTGGAGAATAACTGATTGACCGGATTTATCTATCATAGATACCTTCCGAGCGTGGCCACGCATTTCCAGTTCATCACTCCTCGAGTGGCCCTGAGATATTGTTTTAACCCGACAAGGGGTGGACAATTCTATCGCACTTATTCCCTTCGACTAGCCACAGCCATCATAACCCAAAATATGCCCATTTGACCCCATTTACGAAGGTCGTAGTAACATAAATCAAAGTTAATCTGAAACTGTGCCATCTTAGGCGAACAGTCTTTAGTCAAAAGAATCGACTCATTAGAATACTATAGTATCTCTCGCCACGACCAGACTTTATAAATTTGTCAGAACTCTATAAGCGGTCACTGCCCGACAAAGTGTTCCTAACAGTCTGCCTATGTGATCGACTAGTCATCTCACATGACTCTATGGCACTTGAACTTGCCATCAATCGCATCACACTCTAGTCACTTCGAGACGTCACCTCATACAAGTGACTATGGGAGAATACAATGTTAATCCGTGTTCACTTTAACGGGGTTCAATGTTGTCTCTACAACCCGTTTGGATGTAACAAAGTATAACAAAAGAGTTTTAAAGTAAAACTCGAACGACAAATGCGATTATCACATATGAATAGTCAATGCCTGATTACTATTTCATGTTCTATAATCTAATTTGATCTTGTACGTAGTTGTTCATTTCAATTCAATTGAAATGACATGACTCATCATGTTTAGCCTTTGAGAAGGCTTTGGTTAGTAGGTTTTATCAATTTCTTGTACCTTACTCAACCTTACTACATACTCGTTTTCCTTTGTAATGTATACATTTGCATTACAAAACCTTATGAGTACGTGTCGAGATCCAATCAAGACATAGGCCCTCTAGCCTAAGAATAGCTCCCACTGTTTTTTCACGATTAATGTGGGACTCATCCTTCTTGCACATCTCATGATTGCAAGTGTACTCAATTTCCGTTGTAAACATTTCTCATTGTTCTTTATTGCCTAGAACGATTCTACAAAATCTATTTCTTAAATATCATAGCCACAATGGTATCTTAACCATCCTAATGTGTTTTGATTATGGTTTTGTCGGAAACCATGCGCAATCTCAATTGTCAATTGTCACTTGTGTAACACCCTTACACAAAATTGCATCATAAACACTTTGCTTTACTTCCTTAATGCTTCTGCAAGCACTTAAGGGTAATCTTTATGGCTTACTTGGTAAAGATTACTTAAATTCGATTTTGAAAACAACTCATCATACTCAAAGTATATGAAGTGTTATACATCATTACTCATTTAATTGATCCGGCAGCGAAAGCAAATGAAATCAATCAAATATGTTCAATTTAATTGAACTAGTCATGAATCTTATCAACATAAGACTTCTTATTGACGCTAATATCATGTGGATTTATCTTCATAAAACCGGATATTCAGGATGTATTATAATACTCCAAAAGTCTGAAATCATTCGCAATGATCAATATGTCATCCACATATAAGACTAATAAAAAATTTCCGTAACTCCCACTAAACTCCATGTATAAACACAACTTCTCGACTTATCGAGAAAAGTTTTATAACATGATCAAAACATTGATTCTAACTCATTGATGTCCTACTTAAGACCATCTCTTAAGTTGCACATTATCTTAGGATTGCAAGAATCTATAAAACTCATGACATGTATTGAATACATTCCTTCTTTTGAAGAAGTAGGTTTTAGATTCACATCTTTGTATGCGTATCCTCACAATGAAACACAATCCCTAAGAAGATCCAAATAGACTTAAGCATTTCAATTTGTGCAAAACCCTTTGAAACCAATCTTGCTTTGAAATCTCTCTTTATTAGTGCAAAACCCTTTGTCACTAATCAAGCCCTTTTGTTTCGGATTTTCATGGCTCTAAGCCTTGTATTGAGTTGTGACTTAAACACTCTTATGTAAGTCATATGTTCATTACTTTCTAGAAGTAATCAACTTGAATCAAACAATTTCTTTTGTAAGTTATAAGCTCTTTACTTTCTTAAAAGTAACATGAATCCATCATTTTTAACAAGTGACGAATTTAACCTCCTAGGTTTTGAAGAAACAATGTCTTACACAAAATGTCTCATGTAGGCAAGAAAGACCAGTTTCTTGCGACATAACATTCTCTGTGGCATTCTTTGTGGCTCTTGAATAATTTCTCCCACTCTGTCTTCTAGAAATAAACTTGTATTTTAGAAAGACAGCTTCACGAGCCGCAAACCCGTCGTACTCGTGATAATTGAAAAGGGAAAAATGAGCATTTGTTTCTTGTGAAAACTTACAAACATGGTACCTTTACCATTTCATATCTCATATGATTCGATTTAGTGGAAAAATAATTTAGACAAAAATGATAAAATCCCCAAAAGGATCAAGTGACTTAAAGTAACTTGATCGAAGTTCAAACCATATTGAATAGCGTTTGAATTCTTATCCAATCACACATTATTCTATAATGCGTGCTAAGAGAGATTAACTTGTGATACTATATCACATTTCCTTTGACTTATATCAAAGTCTTCACTTTGATAATCCCATCACGACTAAATCGTGCTTCATTGAACTTTTGAACTTCTTCAAAGATTTCTCTATTTACCTTATTAAGTGAACACATTAGTGTCAACCTAAATCGTTGGTAAAAGAAAATGATCAACCTATTTTGGATCAATGATTTACAACCTCGATCTCCTTTTCAACCAAAAGGCACGAGACATCTTGCTTTGAATATAAGATACGCAAATACCATTAACAATCTAATGGTTTCAAGAGTACTCGATAACTCTTTGCGTTCATCATTCCAAAATTTAAGGTTTAATCTTGGGTTACCAATTTGAATCTTACATCATCTACATGATATATCATTCTAGTTTGGTTTAGAATATAATCACCTTGATAATGGGCTAGCCATACATCAAATCGTGGTGTATAGGGTCACAAAAGTGAAAACCTCTTTTGTATCTTAACAAGTTTATATTCTTATTTAGAGTTTATGTACTTAATAGTCATAATTAAGTACAACTTTAAATCCAAAAACTACATTGAGTACACAATTACTCTATCTCTCGATATTATTGTTGCTAGTCGTCATATTCTAATCATCTTATGTGTCGAATACAATGATGAAAACCTCCACTGATTTCTAATATGGACGAAGTGGTACTAGCAAAATTTATGTTTAATCAAATAAACATTTAGAGAAGAAGGTCCCATTAGATGTCCCACACCTAACTTGTTGATTCTTCAATTATTTGGGGTAGTTTCCTTTCTTGTGTCCAACATTTAAGACAATGGAAACTTTATTGGTCGGGATTGATAGGTTTAGTATCGTCATTTCTCAATAACTTTACTTTTAACATTACCTTGTATCAATTCCATTATTATCTTTACTTCTTGAACCTCGTCCTCATCTTAACGGTTTAAGAGAATGCTCCCACTAATTTCAATGAGTCTTTGCTTTGAGAAGCAAAATTGAATTCATGAAGATTACTCTTCATTTGTTCGTTTTAGTTTAAAAACTTTCATTGAAGTGGTTGCGTTATTTTGGTCAATTACGAATTCTGACAAATCTAATTACCAAAATAATTTATCGCTTCAAGGTACTTAATTCAATTAAGTATATGAATAACAATCCATTGTAAGTAGATGTGTTAGCCAAGAATCAAAAACCTGTTTGATTAATGAATAACTTTAATCTATACTCTTTACAAGAGATCCTTAGCAATGGTTCATTTGAGGTTTTTAGAAGAAAATTCAAATTTTGTCTTTAGTTACGATGTTTTAATGAAGATTTGAATCAAAATCGAAATGATATCGTATATGAATTGTGGTAAAGAAATAGAACAATATGATAACGGAATAGTGGAAAACTTAACATTTATCGTTTTATTAATACTTGTAAGCAACAAGTAAAGCATTTACATAGTGACCTCTACCCAACTATAATAAATGATTCCGAGATCCAAATTCATATTAACTTGGGCACGGTGTGGCCGATACATCCCTTATCAATATAACTCGGTGGATTAACTCTTTAATCGATTCTACTTTTAGAACTCTTGGTCGATAAAATTACATTAATATTTATCTTTAGCCCAAAACACATCCGACAAGGGCACGGTATGGCCGATACATCCCTTATCAAAAACTTTTGTTGAGTTCAACCCAAATTTCGAATAAATGTGTCCATGATCCAAATCCACATCAACTTGGGCACGGTGTGGCCGATACATCCCTTATCAACATGAATTCGGTAGATAGACATTTATCACCCACTTCCCCTACGTAACAAGGTTTGTACCCCGGTGTGGCCGAGTGCACTCCCTCACGAAATAGGTTTTCATGGTTTCTACTCTTTGGTAAGGCTATGTCTCACTTTTTTATTTTAGCGAGAGGTCATGTCAATTTATTATCTATCACGTTTTAAGTGAACTAAAGCGGTGAACTACGATAATTATAATTGACACGGTCGATATACTCGATTAAAAGATGATGCATGTTTTAGTTATGGCGATTTAGCGATGCATGCAACATGTAAATAAAATGCAAAGCATAAATTAAATAAATCCTAGTATGGCCTTCCTAAAATAGAAAATCTAATTAACTATTACATATTCGGAAACCAACTCCATTGGTCCCTTGAACTTCGGTTGTGGCACGCATCTCGAGGTAACACCGTCTTTATGTATCGCCTTCTTGAAGAAATCTGTCTTTGGGAACTCCGAAATGAATAAAATTACATAATAAATTACATAATTTCCTATTATATATTTGTAACTATAATAAAATAAATCTATTAAATTAAAAGACGGTGATACGAGATCACAATAAAATTACAACCGAATCGATATTCCCATACATTTCGGGCAATACCAATTAAAAAAAACTAAGGCCATACTAAGTAAAAAAATTACATAATTCAAAAATTATATAAAATAAAAGTATGACAATCATAAATAAAATGCAGCATTAAAATATGTATGAACATGCCCAATTTTATGCTAAATCGCCTTTAATTAGCCAATATCGTATATTACTCGGTTTTTACGGATTTGCGTGATTCAACATTTTATAATCACAAAAATTACATAAATTCATATTTATGCACAAGTTAATTACCCTAACTTCTTAGGACTCAAAATTAGTCTCCACTAACTATTTGACCATAATTAACTCATATTTCTTAATATTGTTCATAAAAGGACTCAAAATTACAATAAAATGCTATAAACTTCAAATAAATCACTAAAATTTCAAATAAATTCAAAATTCAAAATTTAAAATCATGAACATTCTGGAAAAATACCATGACACTCATAATGTTCAAAAACGTAGGTTAAAAATTTCGAAAGTTATCGGGAAAAACAATGTTGCGGTTTATCGGATTTATCAATAAAAATCATAAAAACATGAGAAAAATTATATTCATCAACTTTTCAATTTTATATCTGAAAAAGATAATAAAATGCAACTTGTGACGTTTTTCCTTAGTCATGAAGTATGTTTTAGCAATTTTTCACTAATTAAGTCACTATTTATGCTATTTTTCATCAAAAATCCATAAATCATGCATGAAGACTTCATTATAGCCTATTATTTTACACACATCTTGTAAAATTGCATGTGACAACATACTAAGTTTCTATGACCAGATTCGAAATATTTCTCATATTAACCTATTTTTCATTTAAATCGGATTTTTATCATGAAAAATCCATTTTTCGAGCATAAGAACTCATAAAATTATGAACATTTCCAGATCATCTAAAAATAATATATGTGAAAACATATCCAAAAACCACTGGAAAATTCGAAGTTTAGCTAATTTTCGTCCAAAAATGACATTTTTATCATAAAAATCACATTTTAATGCCAATATTATATAAAATGAACAATAAAATCCATAAATTAACCAAAATATCCTAAATACATTTTAGGATCAGAAAATTTAACATGCAAAAATTAATTTTGTGATATATCATAATAACACAAATTATACAAGTTTTATATGTTAATCTTTATAAGTCGGAAAAACTTTTAACCGATTTGCATGCAAACAACCATGGCTCTTGATACCGATTGTAGGAAATCTATATCTCATTACTTAACATATTCATATATGTATCATTTTAATTTAGTCATAAAATTAAAACTAGATCTTATGCATGCAAACTAAAACAAAAAGATAAGAAAATCAATTTCTCACCAAATAAATTTCGGTCAAATGGGCACCAACAAGATCTCCTTCTTGTTGGTTCTTGAGCTATCCATTTATAAGGATGAATATTCAAAAATCCCAAAGTAGAGATTCTGCTCTTGATTGCACCCAAGACTATCCCTTATCCCCACTAAATAATATTAACTAGATATTAGTTTAGTAGTTTACCTTAAAATTGATTACTAACACTCATATATTACATTAATAATTTTAGTAATCCTTTTGGAACAATTAGAATCAAAAATCTCAAGTTTTTGAGAAAGATGATGAAGAGAGAGAGAAGAATGCATGTGTAGCTTTTTCATGCATGAAGAGAATGAATTAGTAATCAAAAATAAGAACAAAAGTTCTTATTTCTAATGCATGCCACCGGTGGGAAGGAGACAAGGAAAGCATCTTTTCCTTTGTTTTTGTCTTCACAATGTGTAGGTGTGTAAGACAAAGTAGGATAGGTGTAAAGCTACAAAAGCAAGGCCTATGATTATTTATCATATAATAAATCAATCTTACACCATCACAACTCCCTCCATTCGGTCCATCCTCCATAATATGGACTACCATTTTATTGTCATTTGTCACACAATATGTCTCATGTAATATATTACATGTTATTAATTAATTTAATGCATATTTATCACATAAATATCATTTCATGAATTAATTAAATTACATCCAATAAATTGACTAGTGATAGTTGATCACATAAACAAAATGGGTCATGTAATTATAATTCACAATATCTTGTAATTATAATCAACCATTCATTCTTATGTTTATTGTTTCTCAAACAATAAACAATTTTAGTAATAAAGCATTTTATTACTAAAATAAATCTTATTTAATCCCATTACAATAAGATATCAATATTCTCTCTCACAAATTGAATTGTTCAATTTTAAGGAATTGATTAACTTGTATCGTCATACAATCAATCAGCTTTACGGATAAGGGCATCATCCTTTAGGTGTGACCTTAAGGGATCAACTGACCACCACCGTCCCACGACAGTAACGTCAAACTCTAGAAAGCCAATCGTTACCGATTTATGTTGATCAGTTGACAATATAATGAATCATCCCTTACGTATTCTTTATATGAGATTTAATAATAATATTTAAATCATGTGATCGCACTATTGTTGAGGACACATTTCCCAACAATCGATCCCTTCAATAAATAACTCACAAGGACTAGCAGTTTGGTCCCTACTATCAAATTGCAATATCCACCAATACTCATATCCATTCCAACATCAAGTTTCTCAAATCAATAGATCAATAGAGTAATCAGAAAAAACCAACAACAACCTTATTACAAATATATAAAGATTCACATAAATAATAGTTGAGTAGGATAATCCATACCTTTTCGCAAATCCAATTAAAGCAATCCGAGCAATCAATAGAATTCCTCAATAAAACCGTCACCTAGATATAAATAATAATTACAATCA
Organism: Silene latifolia; assembly: GCF_048544455.1. Taxonomy (NCBI): domain Eukaryota; kingdom Viridiplantae; phylum Streptophyta; class Magnoliopsida; order Caryophyllales; family Caryophyllaceae; genus Silene; species Silene latifolia. Next base: position 299,327,065 of record NC_133538.1, on the reverse strand, counting down.
CCAACTACTAATTATATAAAATAATTAAACTAATTTTATAACTAATTATACACTAATCATACTAATTATATTATTTGTAAATTAATTACGCTAATTACACTATGGCACGTGATTTAATATAATTAAAAACCCGTCTTAATAAATCACCCAAACCAAACCCGTGAACAAAGCCCGTCTTATAACTACCCAACACACATATAGACACACGGTTGAACCCGTGTTGACTAGCCCATGAAAAACAGCCCATACAACAACCCAACACACACGGCAACCACGACCATACACCCCACGGACCACCCTTCACCATGCCCAGCCACACACCCTCGACAACCATTCTGCGCAACCCCAAACAGCCCCACACCACCAGTATAAACAACAAACAACAACCTCCCATCACTCTTCACACACTCACGATTTACACAATTTAACCCAACCACATCCACCACCACTGTGAGCCACCATGGACCATCCACACCACCCCTCTCCATGGTGAAGCATGGCCCTGAATAGCCACCATAGTGTATAGCCACTCTAAGCACGGCCCTAAAGCCAGCCCTACACACGACACCCAACAATAAACAACTTACAACTCACCCTGCACCCACGGTTTTCAGCCACCAAACGTAGCCCAACCACCACTAATCGCACCACCATGGATCACTACCACACCATGTCCAACCATTGTGAACCACGTCCCAAACAACCACCTGGAATCCTCCCAAATACAAGCCAAACAGCAGCTCAACACCAACAACGATATCAACAACAGCTCAAACACCTATGCGAAATCCCGGAAACCACCACACAAAACGCCACTTACAACCGCCTTTAACCACCCACCATGGTCGACTCCCCTCTTGGAATCAGCCCAACCCAGGTCCGGTCTCAAACAATGCAAGGTAAGGGTTTAAAACTCGTGTAACCCATGGTGCAAACACAACAAACCACCAATGTAAAACACCAATAACAGCCCCCTTCCCGCCGGTCAACAGTGGTCAAATGTAGGTCCGGTCAAACCCTGGTGGTCCACAGCCACGGCTAATCCTACGGTGGTTTAATTTATAAGTTATAACGATCTTAAGACGAGTATGTTATGAAACGGTTTAAAATTACCTTGAGACAATAATAAAGCTGAGTTTTGTGAATAAAAGTGAAGTTAAGACACGAGTCTATGTATTTATAATAGTAGAAGGTAAGTTATTAGGAAGGTACTAGAAAATTACCTAGTTTATATTATGTATTATTATTATTATTATTGCTAATATAATTATTATTATTATTATTATTATTATTATTATTATTATTATTATTATTATTATTATTATTATTATTATTGTTATTGTTATTGTTATTGTTATTATTATTGTTATTATTGTTATTATTGTTATTCTTATTTTTATTATTGTTATTGTTATTGTTATTGTTATTCTTATTATTCTTATTATTATTATTATTATTATTATTATTATTATTATTATTATTATTATTATTATTATTATTATTATTATTATTATTATTATTATTATTATTATTATTATTATTATTATTATTATTATTATTATTATTATTATTATTATTATTATTATTATTATTATTATTATTATTATTATTATTATTATTATTATTATTATTATTATTATTATTATTATTATTATTATTATTACTATTATTATTATTATTACTGTTTACACACCTATCACATATCTTACTCAAATGCCATCCCGACTCACTTAATATTTTATTATTTATTCTGTCTCGCAACATATCTCATAATTTAATAAATATAATAAAACATATTTTGATATATAATTTATAAATCACATTTTACTTTTTCACCGTTGACTAACCATTAAGCATGTCTTAAAATATGGGGTATTACAGGAAGAGGGTGGTCCTCTTATCCGTTGGTTGGTGCCATGGCGGCATTTGCGATGTTTCATGGGTTTACCCGTTTCTTCTTCCCGCTCTTTGATGGTTATTGGGTTGAAGATGGCTTCGTTCATCTACTCGGAATGAGGCATGAGAGAAATGGGCCATCAACAAATATTCCCGCTCAAGACACATTGGTCCAAGAGAGCATGTTCCGAACTTTCGAGTTAGTGGAGAGGTTCGTGAGGAGGTGGGCCGACCGACCGGTTTGGGATGTGCCGAATCCCGCACCTACTTCATGGGTGACCCCTTCTTATGTTAAGTGGTAAGAGCTTTGACTTTGGAAGAGAGGTCAAAGTTCCGCAAGGATGAAGTCAACAACTTGAAGTATCGAGAAGCGGCCAAGGCAAACTGAATATTCTTTGATCATTTTGATGATGATGTGAGCCCTAGTGTGATGAGGCCGCCAAAGAAGAGGAGATTGGGATCCAAGGAGGCCTTGGGCCGTGTGTGGGGTCGGCTAAAGCCGAAGGGTGGGCCGTGTGTGAGCCTGTGTGCGGTAGTTGTAACGGATCTGTTGAGAATTCGTTCCGAGGTGGAGATAGAGGCTAGACGTGCTAATAAGAAAAACAAGGGAAAGATGCATCCCGAAGGCAAGGGAAAGGGAAAAATGGGAGAATGGAGATTTCCACCTTTTTATGATTATGTTGTATTAGGGTGTATTTTTATTATGTTTGTGGTGTTGTTTTTTTAGTCATTTTTATTATGTTTTATTATGTGCCGTTGTGTGGTTAGTTATGTATGTGGCTATTTTAGATGTGTCTCACTAGTCGACGCTCTATTTAGCATAACAAGTTACGAACTTGTCTAGCTTTTATCGTAGTTAAACTTGTGTAATCCTCGTTATTATTAATTAAATAAGAGGATTTCTTTTTTTGAATATGTTATGAACTTTTGTTTTCGTTCCTCCATCCATTTTGTTAAGGCAATTCGATTACAATTATCCGAAACTTTGCACATTTGAAGGGTGGTTTTGTTTTGGAAGGGAGAAAGGGCGTTTTTTGCGTTTTGTTGTGTTTTTTTTTTGTTTTTTTAGGTAAAAGGAATAGGGTTGATGATGTTAGTGTATTTGAGATGGTTTTGCTTTTTTTTAGATGTGGGATGGGTTTTTTTATTTTTATTTTTTATTTTTGGGACGGTTGTATCCTTCTTTTGCGTAAGAAAGGACTGCCTACTTATTCGTCTGAGAAGATAAAATCAAACCATGCTCGTAGTTCAAGGGTTTTTACGTTGTTGTTTGGAAGGTAGGGGTGGTTGTATCCTTCTTGTATAAGAAAGATTGCCTACGTATTTGTTTGAAAAGGCGAAATCAAACCATGCTCGTAGTTCAGGTATTTTGTTGTACAATGGATGGTGCCATTAACATGTCAAAAGTAGTTGGATAGTATGACAAGGTGTCGCAACTTAGAGTTGGTATAACATGCAATTTCATTCAGAACTTTGAGGAATTGACTTGAAAAAGGCTGCGGTCACTAGTCTTAAAGGGCATGGAAAGTTGTGGGTGCTATGCTTTAGGGGTAGTATTTCTTGAGTTGGTCTAGGTTGATTGGATTTGTAAAATCCTCCCCATCGAGATCAGTCAATCTCACTGCGCCCCCTGAAAGGATTTTATTGACTAGGTATGGGCCGGCCCAATTAGGTTTGAATTTTCCCCTCGGATCGACGGGCAAAGGTTCTCGAACAGACTTGGGGACTAAGTCGCCTTCTCTAATGTTTCCAGGTTTGACCTTCTTGTTTAATACTCTTTGTATATGTCATTTTTATAGTTGAACGTTATGTAAGGCATTGAGTCGGCGTTCATCGAGGAGAATGAGCTGCTCGTACCGATTACTGGTCCATTCCGCCTCCGGAATTTGACTTTCCAGTAGAATGCATATAGATGAGTTCTCTAGATCTATTGGTTGCACTTTTTCCATGCGGTATGGTAGGTAGAAAGGTGTTGCTCCGGTTGGTGTCTGGATGGACGTTTTGCATCCCTAGGGTGAAAATAGGAGTTTGCTTGTCCAATCAAGGTAGTTGTCTTGCATACATTTCTTGATTATGGTGATGAGTGTTTTGTTTGCTGCTTCTACTGCTCCGTTGGTTTGTGAATTATATGGAGATAAACAGTGTCGTTTGATCTTGTATTTGTCCAGTAAGGTTTGTGTGTCGTCCCGGATGTGAGAGCCTTGGTCGCTGATGATCTCATGAGATACCCCATATCAGAAAATGATGTTTTCTTGGATGAATATGGTCACCTGTTTGGAGGTCAAAACGGCATATGATTATCATTCCACCACTTGGTGAAGTAGTCATTGGCTAATAGGACGAAGCAATGTCCCTTATTGCCTATTGGATTGACTTTGTCGACGATGTCGATGCCCAGGTGGAGAAAGTCCAGGGTGATGTCAGGGTGTATAGGAGTGATGGTTATACGTGTTGTACGCTTGTGAAGATTTGGCAGTTGTGGCAATGTTTGACGTACTTTCTGCAGTCTGCTTCCATGGTTTTCCAATAATAGCCTAATCGCATGATCTTCTTGGCTAGCATCATTATGCTCATGTGAGGACCGCATTTCACGTCGTGGACCTCTTCCATGACTTTCTGTGCTTTGGTATGGTTAATGCAAAGGAGAAGGACACCTTGAGGAAGTCTCTTGTAGAGTTAATCTTGTCTTATCACGAATTGCGAGGAGAGTAATCGGATTGCTCGTTGTCCTCTTGGGTCGGAATTGGGAGGGAATTTGTTTTTTTTTGTCATTGAGGATGGCTTGATACCATGGTTTGTCATGTGCATCTTCATCGTTGTTGATGACGCAGATATGGGTTGGCTCGCTTTTTCTTTCGATTTGTAAGGGCATGGATCTCATGTCATCGGTTATGTTGATGAGTGAGGCAGGTATTGCTAGGGCATCGAAAAATTGTTTCTCTTCTCGAGGTAGTTGGAAGTAATTGACTTGGTCGAAGAATTCTACTTCTTCATTGATCTTTGCTTGGTAGGCTGCTAGGCTTTCGCTTTCGGTTTTCCAGGACCCGGACATTTGATTGATGATGAGTGAGGAATCTCTATGGACCCTTAGTTTTTTGATGCCAAGTGCTATGATTGCTTGTAGGCCGATTAGACATGCTTCGTATTCGGCTGCGTTATTGGTGATGTTAAAGTCTAGCTTGACTGAAACTCGGATGTGTCTTCCTTCTGGTGATATGAGAAGGATTCCTACCTCAAAACCTCTAAGATTTGATGCACCATCAAAGCATAGGTCTCATGCTTCGGTGTTTGTGCAAAGAATGTCTTCATCGGGAAGTGACCAAGTGTCGGTCGTTGGATCCTCGTTGATTGGATTTTCTGCAAGGAAGTCGGCGACGACTTTTCCCTTGATAAGCTTGAGGGACATAAACATGAGGTCAAACTCGGGTAGCATTAGTGTCCATTTGGAGAGTCTTCCATTTAGGACGGGTTTCTAGAAGATGTGTTTGATAGGATCCATCTTGGAGTAGATGTGAACCCTATGGCTGAGAATGTAATGTTGTAGCTTCTTCGTGGCCCACACCAAAGCAAGACACGTTTTCTGCAGTTGCGTGTATTTGATCTCGTATTCGATGAACTTTTTACTAATATAGTAAATAGCTCTCTCCTCAGGGTTGACTGTCTGTGCTAGCATGGCTCCCATGCCGGTGTCCGTGAAGGTCAAGTATAGGGATAAAGGAGTACCCCGTTCTGGTGGCATGAGTATAAAAGGTTTGGATAGTATCTACTTTATCTTCTCAAAGGCTTTTTGGCAATCATTGTCCCAATCGGTGTGATTGGTGACGCGAAGCTTCTTGAAAATAGGCTCACAAATCATGGTAAGCTTGGCTATGAAACGGCTAATGTATTGGACTTGGCCTAGGAATCCTCAGATCTCTTTCTCGTTCTTAGGTCGAGGCATTTGTTGAAGAGCTTTGATCTTGGTCGGATCAATTTATATTCCTCTTTTGCTGACGACGTGTCCCAGTAGTTTTCCGGAGGTGACCCCGAATGCGCACTTCTAAGGATTAGTCTCATATTATATTTCATGAGACGGGCGAAGAACTTCCGAAGGGCAGTGATGTGGTCGTCTTGTTCTTTGGATTTTATGATCATTTCATCGACGTATACCTCCACTTCCTTGTGTATCATGTCGTGTAAAAGAGTGGTGGCGGTCCTTTGGTAGGTTGCTCCACCGTTGATTAGGCCGAAGGTAATGACAGTGTAGTAATATGTGTAACACCCCCATACACTAAGGTGCCTTACCATGGACCACCTTAGCATATCGAGGTACTACCATCTCGGTTGCCAAGGTAAAGTATATCAAATGGACTATCAAAGAAAGTTTATTAAAAGTACAAAACTGTTCAATCAAATACAACCTGATATCAAACCAAAAACTTTCTACAACTACGAAACAAACAAAAGAAACTAATGTTTAAGTGACAGCAGAAGCTAGCTAAAGGAAAGGTGATGACTCGGCCCTATCCGTAACCCGCAAGCTACATCTACATCAATTACCTGCTAAACCAACTGCTCACCATCTCCAAATGGATCACCACAGTTTTGAAAATAATAACCGGGGTCAGTCAACTGCACAACTAAAAGTAAGAATTCACAATAAATGCAATTCAATCAATAGAGACCAACCAATCCTCTAAACTCCAAGAATAACCACTAACCGACTACACACTGAGGTGTGTAGCCCTGCCAGATTCCCATCACAGCGGGAAACGCATGTAATACCCGTCCTTTTAGGGACCCGTTGACCGACGTTGACTGTCCTTAGACACTGGTCTTGACCTTGGGAAACTTTACGGGCGATGTCCTGTGACGACGGGAGCTTTGGTTTGTGTGGTATTCGATCTAGCTGAGGCTACTCGATCGAGTAGCTTGGGAGCTCGATCGAGTTGGGGTCACTCGATCGAGTAAGTCAGTTACTCGATCGAGTAATGAGTTTGCAGCGGGGAATTATAAATCGATAATCGTGAAACCTCAAATCATTTTCGCACCTTCTTCCTAAACCTAGATGTCGTCACGTCCCTTCTCCTTCACCATAATCCCTTTCCTTGAGGCCTTTGAGGATGCTTACATCATGGGGATGGGATGCTTGAGTCGGGTAGCGATCTTGACGCCGGTTTGCTATGTATAGGTATGTTATCGTCATCATCATCGTCATCGTTGTTTTCAGTCAGGTTTGTAGTGGTAGTAATAGGTGGTTGTATTGATTGTATAGGTGATTCTCATGGTTGGTCGATGTCTTGTGTTCGAACATGGAATCGCTGCGGACTACTAAAGGTAGGTTCACCTACTCAGTACTGTTGATGTTCTAGAGTGTCTGTTGATGTTGTTTGGTTGGTGTGGAGTCAGTATTGCTGATTGGTTGTAGTAGTTGCTAATGTTATGTTGATATGGTAGTTGGTGTCTGTTGTTGTACAACTCGTTGTGATTGTTTGTCTCTGGTACTCGAGGTGCGCCCTCGGCTGAGTGGAGTCACTTGCGGGAGTGGCTTCACGCCCGTTGTTCGCCCTCCGTGGAACCCGCCACTGGAGGGGATGTGCACATTAAGGAACAAGGATTTTTTCCACGGAATAGATGAGCGGGGCTTAGATGGGAACGGCTGCGGTCCCCCACTAGCGGTGAGGATTACTGGTTGCGATTGGTAATCTGGCAGGACTGGACTTTCGGGCAGTCAGAGGTGTGTAGTGAGTTTAAGGAGGTGTGGTGTGTGTGCTGTTGTACTTGTGTTGTGTCTGATTTTGTATATCTATTATCCCAGTCACTGACCTTGTGTGGTTTTGTTGTGTTGTCTGTTTCTGTTGTGTGTCTGCCTTGATCCACTATGGTGAGCAGTCAGTCTTAGCAGGATAATGTTCAGATCTTAGCTGGGTGCTTGGAGGGACGAGTTTACCACTAGTCATGGCAGAGATAGCTTCACATAGTTGTAGTAGTCTTGAGTTGTATCTTTGTATCCTCTGTTGGTTTGTAAATCACTTGTAATATAACATAAATGTTCTTTTATCGGCATATGATTATTACTGTCCTCGGGCAACCGAGATGGTAATGCCCTTATCTGCTGGGGAAGGTCTTGTTAAGGCTGCTTGGTAGATGGGGGTGTTAGAAGGTGGTATCAGAGCGACGATTTTGGAACCTATAACAAATGAGCCTAATGAACGTAGTGAGTCTAATAAAATGAACCTGGTGTATGTATGTTGGGAGCCTCAGCTGATGCTTGATTTTGGATGAGTAGGCGCCCTTATTTCAAAATCATGGCCCCATTATGCTTAAGCCAGTCACCGGTTATGGGGATATCGAGTCGGGAATTATGTGCCTAGTGTGTATAATGGTTACGATAGAAATATCTGTGATGGAGTCGCTATTAATGTTAGTGTGTGTAATTGTGATGAGGAACTGTGTAAGTCTGTGGTTGAGTAGAAGTGTGTATAGAAGTAGTGGAAGTGGTGAAATGTTTATAGTACGTAACAGTGTGATGTGATATGGCGATAATAGTGTTTTCAAAATCTTTTTTATGCGTGTGGGTTTATAAAGGAATTGCGAGTCCTGAATGTATGATAATAAGGAGTTGTAAGTCTTAGTATGCGTGTGAGTACATCAAGGGATGGTAAGTTTCATGTTGGATGGTAGAGTTTGTCAAGTGATAGTTAGAATTGCAATGAATGAATGGTTGAGTACTTTTATGATATGGCATAATTAAGTTGAATAATTTAGTTGATAATTTATTATGACATGACTGAATTGTTAGCAAACTCGGATGGTAAATGATAGTTTAATGTTAGATGAATGCTTAGAATAATATGAGTATAAGTTCTATTATTGAAGTTGCAAACTTATGATTAGAAATGGAATAATGCGTTGAATGTATACATGAATAAGCTAATGTGTGGTTAATCGTTTTGCGTAATGTCCGTTATAGTATGAAGTAATGTGTATCTTGGTTGAATGAAACCGTTGTGTTACATTTGAGTAGTAATAGCGCGTTGTGAATAAATATAATAATCTGTATCGATTTCCAAATTCATTTTGGAATCGACATGAGTTGTTGTTTTGCAGGAACCGTTACTCAAACTCCTAAATTTTGACCTAGTTCTTAATCTCGCTCGATCGAGTAGGAGTGCTTATTCTATCAAGTAGACCTTATTCGATTTAGTTAGGAAGCTATAACATCGAAAGAGTTGGATCTGCCAGCGGAAACTCGACCGAGTAGCTCCAACTCGATCGAGTAGAGGCCACTCAATCGAGTAAGTGAACAGTGCCCGGGTTTATACGAGATTCATATCCCTTCTTCTCTGTTCTTTGCTTCTTATTTCTTCATTCATCTAAACCCTAAATCCTCTATATCTCTCTCTAAGCTGCTCTCATCCTTGTGTTTTGGGGCTTGAATCTTGGCGATTTCCTTGTTTAATTCGTCCACTGTACTTGCTAATCATTCAAGGTAAGAATGTTCATCCTATTTCTATGTTTTTAATTGATCAAAAGCATGTAGGTTGGTGGTGTTTGCTGAAATTCGATTTATATGTGTAAAATCTTGCTTATAATTGTTGTCACATGATTTACTTGCTTTGATTTGTTGAGTATTGATGCTAGATATACAAAAATTGAATCAATTTGGGGGTTTGTATGAATCAAATTTTCTAGGGTTTGGGATGTTAAATTGATTTTTGGTTGTCTTTTGCATATGAAAGGGGGAAAATTGGGTAATGTATGTTATGGGCATCATGTTTAGTGTTGATTTTGATGATTTTTGCTCAAAAATTTTGCCTTAAAACTCCGTCTTAAAAGTGCCCCAAACTGAAATTTGTCCATATTCTTTGTGAAACATGTCCAATTGTGGAACTCTTTTGAACGTTTAATCATTAAAATTTTTAGTTGGGTTGTTAATTGATGTTATACTTGGCCATAATGTTGTAGTTGTGAGACCGTCTGATGATAATTTAAGAGTTTATAATTGCAATTTCTGGATTGTTCGGTGAAAGTGTGTACATAGTAGTTATTTTTTTTACATAGCTATACATGAAAGTTTATATGTCTTCAAGTACATGTTGTTTGTGTATCTAAGAGGTGTGTTGGAAACAGATGTCGAGACCAACTGTTGGAACCCGTCAAAGTAATAGGGGGAGGACCTCTGAGACTGAGGTAGGTGAGGGGAGTGGGGGACCTACGGTCCCAGCGGTACCTAAGTACCCTTCTGTTGTCTTTGCTGATTTTCAGCAAAGAGATGCTTTCGTTGCTTTATAGAGACGTCGTATGAGACCCACCCGTTGCATTGATACTACCATCTTGAACGACCTAGGAATTGAGACCGATGTGAGACACATCTCCGAGACCTTGGGTATGACCAGGCTGTACCGTCTTAGGAAGCATTCCTATGCTTTTCTGACCTTGGAGTTCATGAGTTCTTTCAAGTATGATGCAGTGGAAAAGACCATTAAGTTCCGTCTTATGAACACCAGCTTCTTTCTGACCATGGACATGTTTGTCGCCCACCTCGGCCTTGCTAGACCCAAGAAGGGAGCCCTTACAACTGAGTGTGGAGCCAATAGTCTTATGCCTTGCTTTACCGGCAAGCCACCTCCCACCTCTAGTAACATGGTTATCAATGACTTGCAACACGTCACTTTGAAGATCTTTCTTCGTGCTTTGACTTGTTTACTCTATGAGCGGAAAGATGTGAGTAAGCTTAACTCACATGAGGTGATGTTGCTTTCGGCTTACCTTAACCCCACACGAGCCCCGAGAGTCTCTTTCAATGCCCCGGCCATAGTGTGTGCTAGTTTAGCATTGATGGCCTCGTCTGACACCCGTTTCTTGAGTTGTGGTGTCATCGCCACGTGGTTAGCGGAGAGACTGAATACCTTTGTGGCCTCCTCGGCCTATACCCCTTTGACCCCGACGGTGCCTACCTTGGACCGTGAGTATTTTCTCGACCAGAAATGGTTGAGGACTTTGGCGGATGGTGGGGTTAGCGTGCAGAATTTGGGGATGAGTGGTGGCATCCGATTCTGATGATGAGGAGGAGGTCCCGGATAGGCAGTTTTACCTCATTGATGATGACATTTTGGAGGTGATGCCTTAGCCGGCAAAGAGGGATCAGGCTAGACCCGAGGGTGTACAGACTAGAGTGGGGTGGGGACCGCGACGGGTGAGAGAGAGGATGGCTGAGACCCAGCCAGAGCAACCTGTGCCTTCGCAGTACCAGTTTCCCGGCTCCCCTTCCTTCTACAGCCCTGAGATAAGAGTGAGTGAGCTCACGCAGAGGGTGTCTACTACTTTGACACTTTAGAACCTCCATGAGATGGCATATGTACAGGGCATCGGGACCGAGGCAGCGCAGCCGGTGTGGTGGAGAGGTGTTGGGGATGACAGCGGAGTCTTCCATTCCTTTGGCATGGAGCGGTCTACTTGGGGAGAGTCTCAGAGTTACCCCTACGGTTGCTTGGCCTCATGGCGTGTGGGAGCAGATCCCGATTTTGGTGGCGTCGCGGGTGAAGGTACTGCTGGAGCGGGCGGGCACACGTCCGGAGACGGTGGTGGTGATGAGGAGACGGAGGAGCAGGACAGAGAGTGATGTTTGATTTGTTGGTCTTGTTTTATATACACTTTTTCTCATGGATTTGTCATGTTTAGTACTCGGTTGATGATTTGTTGTTATTGGCACTTAGTTGGTATTAATTTAATAGACTTGGGTTTGTATTGTGGCCATAAGGCCGTACTTTGAATGATTTTCAGACGTTTGTGCAGGATTTTGTTGTCGGAAACACGTTTCCTACTCGTGTATTTATTGCTTTAGATCTTGCAAGTGATGAATTGGGAGGAAATATGACATGTGGCTACTCGATCGAGTGCCCCTCACTCGATCGAGTAACTGCAGGGGTGACATCTGGGGAGTATTCTGATCCCAGTATACTCGATCGAGTAACTGATAAACTTGATCGACTAAGTCCAGCTCGATCGAGTGCCTTACGAACTCGATCGAGTAGCACTGTAACAGCCTCTTTACGCTCAAACACTTGTTTGCATCATCATGTCGTTGGTTATTGTTATTGTATTTCTTGTTGTGGGTGTCTTATATCATCGTTCAGTCTCAACGGTGGATATATTGTTGCGCATAGTCGCGCGATTTATACAAGTTTCGATGCTATGTATATAAATTAAAATGCTAAACCAAATTGTCTCAATAACGTCATGTTTAGGGGTTATAACTTTCGTTGCATAGTTTGAATGATTGTATAAGAAAGTAATTGATGACATGGCTGCTAATTGATGATGGTATACCTCGTAGTGTGATTCACGTTTTCGACGGTTTCATATTTATACGAGTCAAATTTGTGTAATGTCAAGGAAGTATATTGGTTAAAAGGAGTCAAGGTTTGCATTGTGGTTTGTAAGTAATGTCAATGTGGTATAAAATGTATTGGTTTGTGGAACAGGAAAGTTGTGTGATGGTGAACTTCGGGGACGAAGTTCCTTTCAAGAGGGGAAGAGTAATGTTGCAAAGGAAAAATGACGTAATTATAACAATTTTATAGTGTTTTCATGAAATTTTAAAGTATGTTAAATGGTTGCTTGGATGATTTTGTAGTGGTTATTGTGTAATTGAGTAGCAGTTTATAATTGTTGAATAGAGTAGCATGCTGCTATATCTTATTTTCAATTAGTTGTTCATTATGTTGTCATGTGAATTGGATGTTATTAGCAATAGTGGATTTGTTATTAGTAAAATTGTGTTGTGTGGTTAAAGTAATAGAGTGCAATGAATAATGTGTTGTTGTGAATCAGTACTAGGACCGTCGTTTTAAGTGTTTTGTAACTGACATTTGTTGGCAAGAAATTGATGAAGGAATAATCTGATAGTTGCGTTGGTTTACATTTGAGTAATATTATGTAGTAAGTGCAAGTATTGTCAAGTTAGTCGTTCTTGTGGAGAATGTGTGTTCGGTGATTCAAAAAGGATGTTGGTGACTCGCCGGGAGTCGTGTTGTGTATTATGTGCTAAGGTAGGTGATGACGATGTTTGATGATCACACATAGGGGGATGGTATTCTTAAACGATAATGTTGACCTATGTCGGGTAACTGGTGGTGTTGACCTTGGTTCCTTTGTCTTGTGTTGCGGGGGAGGATGAGTCGAACTTTGGGGACGAAGTTCTTTTTAAGGGGGGAAGACTGTAATACCCGTCCTTTTAGGGACCCGTTGACCGACCTTACACACTGGTCTTGACCATGGGAAACTTTATGGGCGATGTCTTGTGACGATGGGAGCTTTGGTTTGTGTGGTATTCGATCTAGCTGGGGCTACTCGATCGAGTAGCTTGGGCGCTCGATCGAGTAGGGGTCACTCGATCAAGTAAGTCAGTTACTCGATCGAGTAACGAGTTTGCAGCGGGGAATTATAAATCGATAATCATGATACCTCAAATCATTTCCGCACCTTCTTCCTAAACCTAGATGCCGTCACCTCCCTTCTCCTTCACTATAATCCCTTTCCTTTAGGCCTTTTAGGATGCTTACACCATGGGGATGGGATGCTTGAGTCGGGAAGCGATCTTGACGCCGGTTTGCTATGTATAAGTATGTTATCGTCATCATCATCGTCATCGTTGTTTTCAGTCAGGTTTGTAGTGGTAGTAATAGGTGGTTGTATTGACTGTATAGGTGATTCTCATGGTTGAACGATATCTTATGATCGAACGCGGAATCGCTGCGGTCTACTAAAGGTAGGTTCAACTACTCAGTACTGTTGATGGGCTAGAGTGTCTGTTGATGTTGTTTGGTTGGTGTGGAGTCAGTATTGCTGATTGGTTGTAGTAGTTGCTAATGTTGTGTTGATATGATAGTTGGTGTCTGTTATTGTACAGCTGGTTGTGATTGTTTGTCTCTGGTTGTCGAGGTGCGCCCTCGGCTGAGGGGAGTCACTTGCGTGAGTGGCTTCACGCCCGTTGTTCACCCTCCGTGGAACCCGCCATGGGAGGGGATGTGCACATTAAGAAACATGTGTTTTTCGCTCGGATTAAATGAGCGGGGCTTAGGTGGGAACGGCTGCGGTCCCCCACTGACGGTGAGGATTACTGGTTGCGATTGGTAATCTGGCAGGACTGAACCTTCGGGTAGTCAGAGGTGTGTGGTTGGTTGGAGGAGGTGTGGTGTGTGTGCTGTTGTACTTTTGTTGTGTCTGATTTTGTATATCTATTATCCCAGTCACTGACCTTGTGTGGTTTTGTTGTGTTGTCTGTTTCTGTTGTGTCTGCCTTGATCCACTATGTTGAGCAGTCAGTCTTAGCAGGATAATGTTCGGATCTTAGCTGAGTGCTTGGAGGGACGAGTCTACTACGAGTCATGGCAGAGATAGCTTCACACAATTGTGGTAGTTTTGAGTTGTATCTTTGTATCGTCCGTTGGTTTGTAAATCACTTTTAATATAACATAAACGTTCTTTTATCGGCATTTGATTTTTACTGTCCTCGGGCAACCGAGATGGTAACGCCCTTATCTGCCGGGGTAGGTCTTGTTAAGGCTCCTTGGTAGATGGGAGTGTTACAACGCACACTGCCAGTGGGGGACCGCAACCTTGCCCACCAAACCCCCGCTCATCGCAACGAGAAAACCCATATCATTAATGTGTACTTCCCTCTTGTGACGGGAGCCACAAGAGACGAACATGGGTTGGAACCATCTCCCGAAAATAGTCCCATAACAATAACCAATCAGCAGTACAATCTCAATCACATTGATAATAATGCCAATCAATAAATCAACATCACATCTTATAATCAATTCCACAATCAACTGAGTAGGGAAACCCTACCTTATCGCAATCCAATCAAAGCATAACCATCACGCTAGAAAGCCTCCTCTACGAAGTCCTCACGTATTATGATATCACACAATCAATATACCACACATAGTATAACTAATCACCAAAAAACCCCTAAATCAGCCAATTAGAGTTCGTATATTCATAACTAAAATATCAATAAACAAAGGGTAAAATTACTTACTGATCAAATCGACGCGGAAAAGGAATGAAACCCCCAAATCTATGAACCCTGGCCTTAGAAATGATTAAGATAGTTGGAGAGTAGTGTTACGTAGTTTAAAGTTTGGTTAAGAAGTGTTTAGAAAATGATTAAGAACTGATAACACGACTTGAATATGCCTCCCCTATTAACTTAATCAAACCGTGGAAATAACCCGTCAGACCGGGTACTCGGTTGAGTACCTGAAGTACTCGGCCGAGTACGACCTACTCGACCGAATTCCTCACTACTCAGCCGAGTGCACCCAAAACAGTAGCTTGTTTAAAAGCACTGGACACCTTACTCGACCGAGTATGGCTTACTCGACCGAGTAAGCTAAGACTAGAAAACTGTAGTAATACAATATGTGCCCCACTGTGTAGTGAATGCAGTTTTGTGTATGTCTTCTTCTACCATTTTGATCCGGTTATACCCAGAACACCCGTCCATGAATGATAAAAGGGCGTTCTTGGCGGTATTGTTTACCAAAATGTTAACGTGTGGCAGAGGGAAGTCGTCTTTCGGACTTGCCTTGTTCCGGTCTCTAAAGTCAACACAAACCCGGATTCTCCCATCGTTTTTGGGTACGGGGACTATGTTAGCCACCCAGTCAGAATACTCGGAAACTTTGATGAAACCGGCTTTGAATTGATTATCAACCTCTTCTTTGACCTTTATGGCTCATTCGGGGCGCATGTGATATAGCTTTTGCTTCACTAGTCGGGCTCCGGGCCGATTAGGTATCTTGTGCTCGGCGATATCCCTATCAATCATAGACATGTCTTTGTAGGACTAAGAGAACACGTTCTTATATTCGAGAAGTAGGTCGATGAATTATTGTCTTTCCGAGTGGTCAAGCGTGATCCCTATCTTATGTTCTTGAGGGGTTTGCGCAGTCCCTACTTTTATAGATTCGGTGTCCTCGATAATGGGTGTTCTAAGTTCACATTTCTCAAGTTCTCAATCAGTTGAGGTGGGCAATCAATCAAGTTAAATTGCTCATATTTGTTTTTAATTGCATTGCAATTAAATTGAGATGAGTTGAAAGCAAAATTAGCATTCATTAGATCAACCTTAGCAAAGGGCTTGGACAATACATCCATCTGGTGTGGGGTCAGAGGTAACACAAGAGAGGAGGTGGCCCCTAGGACAGGCCCCAGGTTTTTAGCCTCCATGGGAGTGGGGGCGAGGATAGCAGTTGAAGCGACATCTGGGACAGCCTCCAACTTATAGTAAAACAAAGGAAATAGGATTTTGTTGGTGGATGATGTGACCATAATTAGCGCACATTTAGTCCCCGAATTAGCCTTTTTCCCATGCTTTTTAGTGCATATTTGGGTCATTTATTGTCTTTAGCTCTTTGTTTTGCATATTCTTTGAGGTTTTGTGTCCTTGGTAGGAAAGGAGTGCAAACCTTGCATTTTCATGGCAAAATGAGACTAAATTGATTGCATCCAATGACCAAGCATCAAGGAGAGACAAGATTAGAAGGCCTTTGTACATATTATAGTAGTTTGGCAATGATGAGGAAAGATCGTTGCATCCCCAAGGAAATACCCAAGGATTTTATGAAGAAAAGGGAAGAAAAGAAGAAGAAACAAGGCTGAGCAGCAACCCGTGCGGAATGCCCTGAAGACGCCCGTCCCCAGGACCTCAATCCGTGCGTCTTCCATCAAAGACGCCCGGGCAGCAGTACCCAGAAGACGCCCGTCTTCTCCCAAAGACGCCCGGGCAGAGATACAGGAATCCGGTCGTCCCGTGCCTAAGACGCACGGATTCCATGACAACGCAAATCCGTTTCTTCAAGCTTCAAGAAAGATGCCCTTCCTTCAGAAAATACCGGCGTTTCCCTAAGTAGGGACTTAATCGTCATTTAAGCCCTTAGTTAACCCTAATGCATCCACCTAATTTCCACTATAAATACCCTATTAGTCTAATTAGAAGAGCATGTTCTTCTTATCAATTCTTAGAGTAGTTAATATCAATCAAATCTCTCTTTAGTTTTGTAATCAACAATTAATCAAGTTTTAATACAAGTTTTATTTCCTTAATCTCTCTTTTGTTCATCCTTTATTTTGGGTAACTGAAGATTATTTGGGTTATTTTTGGGAGATTGACAACCTCTCAATCAAGCATCAAGTACTTCTATTATTCTTTGCTTTATTATTGGAATCATTAGTAGGTATAATTCTCTTAATCCCTTTTTAATTATTGCTAATTACTTTCATTTGTTCATCATGTTTCACTTTGTTGGTATGATTGACAACCTTGCTAGCATGATCAACATGATAATGAGTGAGTAGTTCCATAGCTAGGGTTAATGGGTAATTAGGGGAAACCAACACGGGGAATGATTCATGCTTAAATTAATATGCTTTCATGGTTTATTTGCTTGCTTGTTTTGATCTCAACTCATGCACATGTTATGTTTGATGAAATGTTAAGCCTATGAATCCTTGCATTTACAACCATCACTTATCTTTTCAATGAGACTTGTAAGACATAAACCAACTCGAGTCTCATTAGACCATGCATGATGTTGAGTAGGCAAGATTAAGTCGACTTGTAGGTGTTGTACAATCTAATCGATTCGGCTTCGGGACCCAAACTTTCCTAGGATTGTAAGATATAACCCAACTTAATCCATCACAACAATAATTGCTTGCTTATAATTTGAGAACATGTTTGTATGATCAATTCCCATGAATCCCCTATGACCCCATGACACCCTAGTGCTTTTTATCAATTGTTTACAACCCTTTCAATTCATCTTGCTTATTTACTTTCATTGCTATTTAGTTTAGTGACCTTCTACATCAACCCAAATTGTGACACCCCTAAGACACCACTAGTCTCAATAGAAATCTCATCTCAATTCCCGTCCCTTGGGATCCGACCTTTACTTGCCTCTTTGCTAATTGTAGAGTTGTTTGTGAAGTTATAAATTGTGTTTTGGTCTAGGTGCTTCCAACGACAATTGTTCCGAAAAATAGAATATAGCTCCGAGTCCGACCAAAAATGGGGTCGTTGCCAGGGACGGTGTTATCTTGATTTAGATTTTCTTATATTGTTATTAGTTGTGTCTTTCTTTGCCTTGAGGAAGTAAAACTCCTCAAGGTTTGTTCTAATTATTTTCAAGTTGTTTGATATTTTGCAAGATGGACCTTATAGATTGTTTTATAGAGGACCACTTAAATATACCCTTCTTCAAAGATCCCATGCAAGCATTGGAAGCCTTGGAAGCAAGTGAGGCTAAAAATATGTATTGGGAATTGGAGGTAGATCTTTTTGAGGCCGCTATAGCTAACAAAGAACTCACTCATGCACAATCCGTATTGGTGAATAACATCCTAGTGGACGCATGTCACTCTATAGAAGATGACCAATCCATCCTAGAAGACATCTTACAAGCTCAAGAGCAAGAGGAATCCATCATGGAATTCGAATATGATGAGGTTGATGAGAATGAAGAACAAGTTGAATATGCTATGAGAATGGAATGTCTAATAGAGATGGAGCAAATTCTAAATGAAACTCCAAAGGAGGAAAGTGAGGTACAAACTCCTACTTCAAAACCCCTTCCCCCAAATTTGAAATATGCTTACCTTGATGAATCAAAGACCAAACCCGTGATTGTTAATGATAGACTTGATGAGGAGCAATTGGGAAAATTGCTTGATGTGTTAAAACAACATGAGAAGGCTATAGGTTATAGTCTAGATGACCTTAAGGGGATAAGTCCCAATTTTTGCATGCATAGAATTCATCTAGAGGAAGACCATAGACCTACCATTCAACCTCAAAGAAGATTGAACCTCCACATGCAAGAAGTTGTTAAAGGAGAAGTTATGAAATTACTTGATGCGGGAATCATATATCCCATATTGGATTCTTTGTGGGTTAGCTCCGTCCAAGTGGTACCTAAGAAAGGAGGAACCACGGTAGTGACAAATGAAAAGAATGAACTAATACCCACAAGGATGATCATCGGTTGGCGTATGTGCATTGACTATCGAAAATTAAATTCCGCAACAAGAAAGGATCATTTCCCCCTACCATTCATTGACCAAATGCTTGAGAGGTTAGCCTCCAACAAATTCTTTTGTTACCTTGACGGGTATTCGGGATTCTTCCAAATCCCTATACACCCGGATGACCAATATAAGACCACCTTCACATGTCCTTATGGTACTTTTGCATATAGGAGGATGCCTTTTGGTTTATGTAATGCCCCCGCCACTTTCCAAAGATGCATGATGAGTGTCTTATCCGATTACCTAGAGACCATAATGGAAGTTTTTATGGATGATTTTAGCGTTTATGGAAAGGACTTTGACTAATGCTTGCATAATCTTTCTCTTGTATTGCAAAAATGTGAAGATGTTAGTCTTGTTTTAAATTGGGAAAAGTGTCACTTCATGGTCAATAAAGGAATTGTTTTGGGTCATTTAATCTCGAAAAAGGGCATCGAAGTCGATAAAGCTAAAGTTGAGGTGATAGAGAAACTCCCACCTCCCGTGAATAGAGGGGTGAGAAGTTTTCTCGGTCACGCGGGTTTTTATTGCCGTTTCATAAAGGATTTTTCAAAAATAGCGAAACCCCTCACTCAACTTTTGCTTAAAGATGCCCAATTCCTTTTCACTGATGAGTGTGTTGAAACCTTTAATAGAATCAAGGAAGCACTAATCTCGGCACCGATCATTCAACCTCCAAATTGGGAACTACCATTCGAGATTATGTGTGATGCTAGTAACTACGCCGTTGGAGCGGTTCTTGGCCAACGGGTAGGAAGAGCTCTTCATGCCATCTATTATATAAGCAAGACTCTTGATCCCTCCCAAGTTTACTATGATACCACCGAGAAAGAGCTTCTTGCCATTGTCTATGCTTTGGACAAATTCCGTTCCTACTTGCTTGGATCCAAAGTAATTGTCTTTTCGGATCACCGTGCTCTCCGACATCTCTTGATAAAGAAGGAGGCAAAACCAAGGTTGTTAAGTTTGATTTTGCTTCTTCAAGAATTTGACTTGGAAATAAGAGACAAGAAAGGAGCCGAGAATGTAGTGGCGGATCACTTGTCAAGGATCCAGTTTCATGATGAAAATGGAGAAACCCCGATCAATGACTCATTTCCCGACGATATTTTGATGGCCATTCAAACACAACTTGAAAGGCACATCACCCCATGGTTTGCCGATTATGCTAACTATATTGTTGGAAGAGTACTCCCTCCAAATTTGAACCACAACCAAAGGAAGAGATTCCTATTCGAAGTGAAGAGGTACTTTTGGGACGACCCAAACCTTTACAAGGAATGTAATGATGGGCTCTACCGGAGATGCATCCCTCAATGGGAAGTCCAAGGAATCTTGGAAGGATGTCACTCATCACCCTACGGTGGGCACCATGGAGCAAGGAGGACCATTGCAAAAATTCTTCAATCGGGCTTCTATTGGCCTACAATGTTTCAAGACACAAGAGAATACATCATTCATTGCGATGCTTGTCAAAGAACGGGGAATATCTCTTGGAGGAACGAAATGCCACAAAGGGCCATTCTAGAGGTAGAGATCTTCGATGTTTGGGGAATCGACTACCAAGGGCCCTTTGTGACATCCAATGGAAATAAGTACATCCTTGTGGCCGTAGACTACGTCTCAAAATGGGTAGAGGCAATTGCCACTCCAAATGATGATGCGAAAACGGTCACCAAGCTCTTCAAGAAGATAATCTTCCCAAGATTTGGAGTTCCTAGAGCAATCATAAGTGATGGAGGAACGCATTTTCATGAAAAGAAACTTGCATATCTTTTGACCAAGTATGGTGTCCAACATAGGACCAGCTTGGGGTATCATCCTCAAACAAGCGGTCAAGTTGAAGTTTCAAATAGAGAGATCAAACAAATCCTTGAGAAAGTTGTGAACAAGACCCGAAAAGATTGGAGCACAAAACTTGATGATGCTCTTTGGGCTTATAGGACGGCCTATAAGACTCCCATAGGAGCCTCCCCTTACAAGCTTGTCTATGGAAAAGCATGTCATTTGCCAATCGAATTAGAGTACAAAGCTTTTTAGGCAATCCGAGCTCTTAATCTCGATCTCAAGTTAAGTGGTCAAAAGAGGATGATTCAAATTCAAGGGTTGGAGGAATTCCGACTACAATCATATGAGAATGCCAAGATCTACAAACAAAAGACGAAATTGCTCCATGACAAAAGGATTAGACAAAAGGCCTTGCACAAAGGGGACAAAGTCCTTCTATTCAATTTCCGCTACCGACTTTTTCCGGGAAAGTTGAACTCTAGATGGATGGGTCCCTATGTGATAACCGAATTTGGAAGATATGGAGATTTTAAACTAAAAGCGGAAGATGGAAGCAAGTTCAAAGTCAATGGTCAAAGATTGAAGCCATACTATGAAGGAGCGTTTATTGGAGAGGTCGAGATCACCTACCTCGGGCCTTCTCATCCTTGAAAGAACCAACAAAGGGAGAGTTTGGCGGAGTCCTCCCTAAACCACCACTTGTAAATATATTAACCCTCTAACTTGTATTTATAATTTTATTGCATTTCTTTAATAATAAACATAAGCTCTTTTCATGAGAGTAAGTGAGGGAGGGTCACTAACAAATTTTGAATGAAGGAAGGCACCAATTTTCAAGTGTGGGGAAGCATCTAAGAGAGGAAAGAAAGTCAGAGGGAGATTCACAGCTTGAACACGTGCGTGTTCCCTGGAATCCGGCCGTCTTGCCAGAATCCGGGCGGCCTGTGAAGAATCCGTCCGGCCTTCTAAACTGAGAAATTGAAAATTTTGGACTGTAGAAGAATCCGAGCGTCTGAGAAGGGAAGACGCTCGTCCTGAAGAATCCGGCCGTCTTTGCAGAAAGACGCCCGTATATCTACCTGTGCATTTCAAGAAAAATCCCTGGAAAGGAATCCGGCCGTCTTCAGCAGAAACCGCCCGTCCCGCATTTGAAGAATCCGAGCGTCTTAGGCTCGTGACGCCCATCCTTGTGGCGTCATATTTTTCGAAAATTTGCTGTAACAGAATCTGGCCGGCTTACTGAGAAACCGCCTGTCCCGATAAGAAAGAATCCGAGCGTCTTCTGCTCGAATCCGCCCGTCTTCCCGCGGTGATTCGACCCGTCTTTTCTTAATTAAATTAGACCCCACCACACATTTAGTGACACATCACTCTTCCTTCCACTTGTATTATAAAACCCACCTCCTTATGACTCCCAAGCATATCCAAATCACTCTTTAACCCCACAAAATCAAAAAGCCCCAATTTTCTAGGGTTTCCAAAGGCAACATTCAATTTACAAGTTTATTCTCTAACAAATCAAAATCCCAGCTCAATAATCAAAGAATGCCACCAAGGAGATCCTCTTTTAGGAATGGGAGAAGACCAAGGATGAGGGGAAGTTCTTCCACCTCCCATGTCAACACATTAAGAAGGGAGCATGAAGAAATAGTGGATCTTACAAGACTTGATGACTTCTCAAATGTTAATTTTATAAATGATGTGCAAAGACTTGTCTTCCACCGGCTTCTAAGTAAGAACATTCTCCCTACTAAATTTTTATGTCATGATACTTTGAGGAAACTTGGAATTTATCACCAAGTGGAAGCCCTCTTTGAAGTATTTGGACTCTCTACCCTTTTCCACATGCATGAGCAAACTTATCGATCCCTTGTGCTTGAGTTTTTGAGCTTTTTGAAGATTACAACCTTTAACCAAACAATTTGCATAGAATTTAGATTAGAAAATGTTTCAAGGATGATGACCCTTGTATAATTCGCAAATGTGCTTGGACTCGATGTTTCGCCTACCCAAACATCGAAGCCAAAGAAATACAGTGTTGAACCTTTGTGGAGGGCCATGACCGGCCGGGATTTCATACACAACAAGGAATGTCCCGCTTTTCATATTCAAAATCCGATCTTGAGACTTACTTATCGATTCCTCTCGAGCACTCGCTTTGCTCGCCGAGATCCGGCGATCGTGAACCAATTAGACCTTGTGTTTATGGAATCCTACCTCAATATTCAAGGAAGATGTGTGTACCACTTCAATGCACCTCTAGTGTTACTCGAGAAATGGGCAAAGTTTAGGAATGGTGATGATGACGGGATGAAACACATTGTGAATGGAGGACTCATTATTAGGCTTGCAAAGCATTTCAATCCGAGGTTCAATGAGAATAATGAGTATGCTCCTCTTTCGGGAAACACGAGGATAAATGAAGACCTTATTCTCATTCATCATCATTGGATAGCCCTTGAGGGGGTTGAAAAGCGCATCAAGTGGATAACGAAAGGAAGTGATCCGATTTATCTTCCAATTACCGGCCTACCACGGATTTCCCCGAGAAGAGGACCTTTGTCTACAATACCATCCTACCTCATCCCTCCAAACCCAACCCAACCAAGACAAGCACCACCACCTCCAAATCAACAACAACAAGAGCAACAATCCCAAGATGAGAAGATCAAAGTGCCTCCCTACCCATTTCCTTATCAATCGTACAACCATCCCAACCCCTTCATCCTTCCCTGTGACGACTTTGTCACGGGAATTCTACAAGATTTGCAGTTTCGCCAATACGAAACCAACGTGGACAATTACTATGAACTCTATCCTCAATACCACGATGATAGTGTCAAATTGTGACGAGTCAATAGGTTAATGTTATCACAATAAACATGCTTGATACCGTGTTTTAGTTGGACTTGTTGTAATATACCGGTTTGCACTTTTGGTTGTAATTTTAGAGCCTTAGCGTATAACTTACCAAGGTGAAGGAGGAGACGCAAAGGTAAGCCAATGGAATAAGTGCAAAGTCAAGAAAAGTAAGCTAATGGAAGATTTGATGCCTTGGCATAGACAAACAAGAGCCAAAATGAAGAATTGAAAACTCGGTTTCACAAGAGTCAACTTCAAATGGATATATCTCGAGTTCTAGAGCTCGTATTGACACAAGGCCAATTGGAGGTGAAAGCTTGTGATCTTAGCTTTCCAACGGTAGGTCACACGCCTCGTTTGTCCAAGAAACGAGAGAGATATGGCCTTCACAAGATGCTGCTGTCAGTCTGAGTGCGCAGCCTGCGCATAATTGTGCGCAGCCTGCACTTCTACGCGCTGCTCTGGATTTCGCAATTCTAGTTCCGTGTTTTGGGTTTTCTTAAGGGACTTAACCTAGATTCTCGTGCCTCCCTATATATATCTAGAATTTTGAAATCTAAAAGGGGGACTCCTACTCACATTTCACCTACCATCATATCATCTCATCTAATCTCATTCTTAGGGTTTAATCTTGTAATAATTTAGAAGACTATTTGGATTCAAAGTTGTAATCTTTCTTTATTTCTTTGGGTTTTGAAGACTATGGAAGGCTAAATCCTTACCTTCTTGGGTTAATTCATCCAAAGTCTCCAACTTTGGTATTGTGAGACTCTTTTAATCTCCTCTTATTTATCTAATGATTTTTCCTTATGCTTAATCTTCATGTTGAATGAGTTTATGTTTGGGTTGGCCATCCATGCTTCTTATTTGTTCAACTATTGCAAATTCTAGAGAAATGGTTTAATCTATCTAGGATTGTTTGGAGCAAGCTTGTTGTATGTTGATTTGGTTTAAAGGATTCATGCAATAAGTAAGAAATTTCATGTCTTTTCTCATTTGTATGGTTTAATCTTGTGAGAATTTATCCTAGCTTCTTGTCTTGGCATATCTTTAATGCTCATGCTTAACTTGCACTCATGGTTTAATGAATTGTTGGTTAAACTTGAAGAATATACATAGATGGTTTAATTTGTGTATGTTATCATCTTGACTTGAAAGTATTGGGTAGAAATTAAGAGGAGAGTTGTTAAAGAGTTAAACTATACCATTGTTGGTTACAAAGGAAGAATTGCACCAAGTTTCTTTTATTTATTGAATCATCTTACTCACCAAGTGTTTGTTATATTGCTTCTTAGACAAAGATTGCAAATTTTACCTTGTTTTTATGTCACCAATCAACTCAAAAACCCCCTTTTTCATGTCTCTCTATTGTTTACCATTGTGAATAACCATTGTTTGTCTATAGCTTTGTTATTAGTAGTCAATAGTTTACATTTCAAGTTTTTAGCTTAAAAGACCTTCTCTTGGGACCGACCCTTACTTACACTATATTACTTTATCATTTAGAGTAGTCTAGAGTATAGTTTGGCTTATAAATTGTTAATTTGGTAGGTTAATTCTGTAGGGTAATATCCGTATAAAACCCATAATTTGAAGGATTATAACGCAAATTTTATATGTAATTTATAGTCATAAAACGTAAAACATAATGAAACGATAAAGATCAAGGAATAACCTTCGGTCCTAGTGCAATAAGGCAATGAGAGATCAAAGTAGACCTCCTCCTAAATGATGCACCCAAGATTGTACGAGAAATGCCCTTGTGCTAGAATGAATCCTCTAATTGCCTTGCAATATCGAGAGGATTGTTTTGTGAGTTTTGGTTGGATGAGAGATCCGAATTTTTGAGAGGCACTTTCTCAAAAACCCTAGAATTTTTACAAACGAAATGATTAGGTTAGAAGGGAAGAGAAACTCTCCCTTTTGTTCCCTCTCATTCGGCAAAACCGAAACCCACAAGGGGAAGTGGGCTTCCACTTCCTCTTGGTTTTAACTCGTGGTCCGGTTCGTTAAATTCTAAATGTATATGACGCGTTTCATTATAAATCGTCATCGGTTATCGGATATTAAAGCATCAACTAATAATACGGATTAGTTGAATTATTAATACATGTCCGACAAAGACAATATTGTATAATTATATTCAATATACATTTAATTAAATATAAAACGCTTATATTCAATTTACGAATTAATCGCTTAATTAAGCCTTAGCCATTATTATTTAATCCGTATTAAATAAAATATCTCAACATCACATTTTGACTTATTATTAGTCAAATAACTCGGACTAACTGGTTAGTCAATTTTTGGCATCTACATGATTGTATTTTCATACCGTCACATCTCTCAAACGTATCCTATAGGTGTGACTTTTAGGGACCAGTTGATCACCGCCATCTGTATGACAATAACGTCAAACTTATCTAGCAAGCCAACCGTTATTGATAAAAGTGGATCAACTGATAATGATACAAAAGTATACCCTTTGATCCTTTTAGAGATTTATAAGTCCTTGCACTAATCAAGTTAAGGACACCAGGCCCAACAAGCTCCCACTTGTCCGTACAAGTGTATGTGCAATGACGTTATCCGCACTAACTGGAGGACACAGCCTCAACAAACTCCCACTTGTCCGTACAAGTGTATGTGCGATAACCGATTCTCATATTCATTTAAAATTTGTCCCACTCAATGTAAAACAATTTGCAGATCTGGATCCACAAAGGTCGTATTTTACAATCGATCTGGATCTAGAGTGGTTTCCCCGACTAGAGAGTAACTTAACTGATAAAACGAATCCGTATCCGAGCATGGCCATGCATTTCGATTCTGACTCCTCGAGTGGCCCTGAGAAATATCGAGTACCTGATAAAGGCTGAATATTTCCTTCAACTCGAACTCCTTCCGATCTAAGCACAGCATGAAATGACCCAGAAAAAAATCTACTTGGCCCCCTGTTACGGATGACCGTGAGAAAGAAACCAAAGTCACCCAAAATCTGCCTTAGTCTCAAGAGACAGTCGATAGTCAAAAGAATCGACTCTTAGGATCACCATGGAAGTCCTATCCACGACCGGGCACAGAATGTTATAAAACATTTAGGACTCCACGTCGATGTCACAATTGTGTCCTACGAAATATCCGTATAAATCGCCTCTGTGATTGGTCAGTCAACTGGTTGACTTATGGCTCGTTGAACCCACCATCAACCAACGTCACAAAATAATTGCCAGAGTTATCAGCTCATGTGGGCAATTAAGGACTGAAAAATATAATGTTTGTTCAGTTCACTTTGTGGTGTTCAAAATTTGTCGTACAAATCCACATGAAAAACAAAATATATATATAAAATATCAAAACGATGATGTCGTATAGAGTAAAAAAGGAATGAATCTAATCCATAAAAGAGTACTACAACTTAGGAACACGTTTAATTCCCATGGAATTAACATGCCCTTCATGCTTATCTTGTCGTAATGCTTTAGTGAGAGGATCTGCTATGTTATCATCGGTAGCAATCTTGTCTATCACTACTTCTTTTTGCTCCACGTAATCTCGGATTAGATGAGCTTTCCGTTGTACATGTCTAGACTTGTTGCTAGACTTAGGCTCCTTAGCTTGGAAGATGGCACCACTATTGTCGCAATAGATGGTGATCGGGTCATTCGAACTAGGCACTACGATAGCCCATGTAAGAATTGACGCATCCATATCGCTTCCTTTGTAGCTTCAGACGCGGCATAGTACTCGGACTCGGTCGTAGAATCTGCTTGTAACAGTTTGTTTGAACTCTTCCAGTGATCTGCAGCGCCATTAAGAGTAAAAACGAATCCGGATCGAGATTTCGAGTCATCACGATCCGTTTGGAAGCTAGCATCTGCGAATCGGTTCGCATAGCTTTTGTTCGCCTCCATGAGTCAATGCCCAATCTTTAGTCCTCCGTAGGTACTTAAGAATGTTCTTGACAGCCAACCAATGTGGTTCACCTGGATCTTTGTTGGAATCGACTTGTCATACTCAATGCATATGCCACGTCCGGACGTGTGCATATCATGGCATACATGATAGATCCTATTGCCGAGGCATAAGGTATCCGTGCCATGCGCTCTTTCTCTTCCGGTGTCTCTGGTGCCTGAGACTTGCTCAAATGCACCCCTGGAGACAGAGGAAGGAACCCCTTCTTGGAGTTAGTCATGCTTTGAATCTCTCTAGGACTTTGTCTATGTAAGACTCTGATCGAGAGATAGCATCCGTCGTGATCTATCTCGATAGATACGGATGCCTAGAATTCTTTGTGCCTCTCCCAGATCTTTCATCTGGAAATGGTTTTTCAACCATACTTTCACCGAAGTTAAGAGAGGTATGTCATTCCCAATCAGGAGTATGTCGTCAACATACAATATTAGGAAGACAATCTTGCTCCCACTCGACTTGATATATAGACATGGTTCCTCGACCGATCGAGTAAATCCATTTTCTTTTATCACATGGTCGAAGCGATGATTCCAACTCCTTGATGCTTGCTTAAGTCCATAAATGGAACGCTTAAGCTTGCACACTTTCTTAGGATGTTCTGGATCGATGAAACCTTCGGGTTGTACCATGTACAACTCTTCCTCCAAAAAGCCGTTTAAGAAGGCGGTTTTCACGTCCATCTGCCAAATTTCATAGTCATGAAAAGCGGCAATCGCTAAGATAATCCGAATGGAACGCAGCATGACTACGGGTGCAAAAATTTCATCGTAGTGCAAACCTGGCACTTGGGTGAAACCTTTAGCAACTAGTCGTGCTTTGTAGATATCTTGTTGACCTTCCACCGAATGCTTTATCTTGTAAAGCCATTTGCATTGAAGGGGATGAACCTTAGCGGTAAGTCAACAAGATCCCACACGTTGTTCTCATACATAGAGTCCATCTCGGATTGCATGGCCTCAAGCCATAGCTTTGAGTCGAAACTAGTCATGGCACCTTTATAGGTTGCGGGTTCACTACTCGTTAAGAGTAGAACGTCATCTATGTCATGTTCCTCGACCATACCAATGTATCTGTCCGGAGGAATAGAGACTCTTCCCGACCTCCTAGGTTCCTCAAGAATGTTAACCGCGATCGGGATTGAAGGAATAGGTTCCTCCAATAGTTGCTCGGTACTTGGTTCGGAATCTCCGAAGCGGTTCGAAGGTTCTATCACTCTTTGCATTCTCGAGAAATTCCTTCTCTAAGAATGTCGCACTAGCCGCAACAAAAACACGTTGTTCGGTTGGCGAATAGAAGTAATGACCAAGTGTTCCTTTAGGATAACCTATAAAGTATGTCTTGACCGCTCGCGGGCCGAGCTTATCCTCGTGTCTCCACTTGACGTAAGCCTCGCAGCCCCAAACCCGTATAAAGGACAAGTTAGGGACCGTTCCCTTCCATAGTTCATATGGAGTCTTGTCAACAGACTTTAGACGGACTTGGTTAAGTATTAGAGCGGTGACAAAAGAGCATAACCCCACAACGAGTCGAGCAACACGGTGTGACTCATCATGGATCGAACCATATCAAGTAGTGTTCGATTTCTCCGTTCGGACACACCATTCAGTGAGGTGTTCCGGTGGAGTTAAGCGTAGGGCAATCCCACAGTCTTTAAGGTGTTGATCAAACTCGTGAGAAAGATACTCGCCACCACGATCCGAACGTAGTGTTTTAATCTTTCTACCCAACAAAGTTACGTACCCTATTCTCGGTATTCTTTGAATTTTTCAAAGGATTCACTTTTGTGCTTCATCAAGTAGACATAGCCACATCTACTTAAATCGTCCGTGAAAGTGATGAAATACCTATAGCCTTCTCGTGCGGTGATTGACATAGGTCCACATACATCCGTGTGTATGAGTCCTAATAGGTCAGCAGCGCATTCCAACACCTTTGAAGGAAATACGAGTCATCTTACCGATGAGACATGATTCACACGTGCCAAATGATTGAAAATCAAAGGCCGAGATAGCTCCATTTTTAATGAGCTATTTCACGCGTTTCTCATTAATGTGTCCCATACGGCAGTGCCATAGATACGTTTGATCTTTGTCACCAACCTTTAACTTTTTATTCATTACGTGTAATATTTCGGTGGTCTGATCTAAAACATAAATTCCGTTCATGGAGACTGCCTTGCCGTAAATCATATCGTGTAATGAGAAAATGCAAGTATTATTTTCTATTACAAATGAAAAACCAAGTTTGTCAAGTGCAGAAACTGAAATAATGTTTTTCGAAAGACTGGGTACATAATAGCAATCATATAATGATAACTCAAATCCGCTAGGAAGCTGGATCACATATGTTCCCCTCGAGACGGCAGCCACTCTTGCTCCATTCCCGACACGCAGGTCAACCTCACCCTTTACGAGAGGCTCGAGATTCCGGAGGCCCTGCACATGATTACACAGATGAGAACCACAACCAGTATCAAGTACCCAAGTTCCGTAACTTGCGTGGTTAATCTCAATCATATGAATAAAAGTAGAAGAGAGAGAAGACATACCAACAGGTTTAACACGACCTGCCTTTAAGTCCTCATGATAAACAGGACATGTACGCCTCCAATGCCCAGTCTTGTGGCAATGATGGCATTCCATGTTTTCATTCTTGCTCTTTGTCGCGCCTGATGAGGTGCTCGACTCACCAGGCCCACTCTTACCTGAACCCGACTTCTTGAACTTCGGTTTACCTACTGCTAGGTTTGCCTGAGCTTTGCCCTTACCTTTCCCTTTGTTTGACACAACGAGAACATCCTGTTTCAAGCTCCCACTGAACTTCATGTCCTTCTCGGTCTGTACAAGAAGGGAGTGCAGTTCATGTGGGGTTTTCTTCAAATCATTCATATAGTAATTCGCTCTAAATTGCGAAAAACCATCGTGGAGTGAATGAAGCATGCGGTCGATAACAATGTTCTCGCCGATGTTACAATCAAAGGTCTCCGACTTCTCGACATTCTCAATCATGCTGAGAATGTGTGGGCTAACAGGTTGGCCCTTCTGGAGTCTCGCATCAAAGAAGCGAGTGGTATGCTCATAGGTCACGATTCTCGGTGCTTTCGAGAATTCCTTAGTGAGCGTGGTGAAAATCTTGTTTGCACCATGGGCTATGAAGCGTTTCTGCAAATTGGATTCCATTGCAAAAATGAGTACGTTTTTAATCGCACCCGCTTCCATACAGAAATCATTAAACTTGGTGATTTCAGCAGCTCTAGCCGTGGGGACTGGGTTTGCGGGAGGGGCTCTAATAGATATTTGAGCTTCCCGTCGCCAGCGGCGCATTTCGTAATGCCGCCTCCCGGTCTCGAAGTTTGATCCATCATTCTTCGATCGAGTAGACCGATTCATCCGATTCATGAAGATCCGAAGCCGGGACTCACGGTCCAATGTGGCACTTGGCATTGGGTTATCAGTAGAACCAGCCATTTGTTATTAGCAGTTTAAAAGTTCGTGATCTACACTGAAAAAGAAAGAAAAACAAAAACGAAATAAGCAACTCATCGAGGTGATTTAAGTCTATTTAAAATTCATTTTAACGTGTAGACTCAATGCACTTGCATAATTGATCTCCCTCAAGAATGATACAAGTGATCCCAAGACTCAATTTCTGTAAATTGGTAAGCCAACTGTTTAGCTAATTCTTCCGGAAGAACTCTTGGTCGATAGATTTCCGTAAATCCTATCTATAGTCCACCATAGTCACAGGATCGTACGAGTGACCATAGTGTTGAGATAAAATAGGTCAATCGGTTCCAACTTACCCGACGTAGAAGGGGTCATATTATGCCTACCGACGAAGAAGGGACTCATTGGAGTTTGACCTATAAAGACCGTTCTCAATTTTGTTTATACGAGGAAGATCCCATCAACTAAATTATAATTCATATTAAGTGAACGAATTAAATTGGGTGATGGCTTAAAAATCGTGTGACATGAGAATGTCAATGAAAACTAACTCGTGACCTCTATATGTGTCAGTTTTCATGCAATAATTAGGTGGTTTGGTTTTTAGGCGGAAAATGATGCATACTATCGTTACGATAAAATAAATAAATGAATGCAATACGTAAGTAAAAAATCCTAGTGTGGCCTATCCTAGTAAAAAGAACAAAATACAACTTTGGAATCCACCGTTGGACCCGAAAAGCTTGTCTTGGTGTTCCATCTTTGTCCATGTAGCGGGAGTGAGCATCCGGTCTCCATATTTAGTCTTCTCAAAAATTACAATTTAAAATTTACAAATATAAACCTATTTACATTCTAAATAAAAACTGTAATTAAAAGAAATAAAAATGGAGATACGAGATCACAAAATACAACCAAGACCGTGTTCCATCATTACGGTAACACGTTCTACTAAGGCCACACTAAGTTACAACCGTTTGCAAAATAAATAAATACGTAATTAAAAGCATTCAAAACAATTAACAATAACGATAAATAAAATGCATCAACTAAAATTTAAATTTATTCGTGACATAATTCCGTAATTATGTTAAATTTTTATCCAAACCACCAAAGATAATTAAAATTATATGACAAAACCGCTTTAGTCAAGTTAATTTTAATCCGAGATAATCCGTTACAATAAATCGTTTTAAAGTAACTTTATTTTACGTGGGTGAACCGTTTCACTATCAAGCGAGAGCATAAAAACCGTTTTATGCATTAAAAGGGCCGAAAAAAAACAAAATTTTTTTTTTTTTTTCTTCTGTACTGCTGTACGTGAACAGTACCAGAATTTTTTTTTTTTTTTTTTAAATGCTGTAAACCGTGAGCATCAAAAGGCGAGAAAAAAAAAATTTCATGGCTCAAAACCGTGAGCAACAAAAGATCAAAACAAACGGTTTGATAAAACACAATTGCAATTTTAATCTAATCCGTATAGAAATCAAACTACAATTGTTACATCTTCAACATATTGCAATAATTATCGGTTAAAATTACAACATGTGAAGAACGATTGAAAACAAGAGATCGAACGATCTAACAAAATGTGTGGCACGCAAATCAATGCAAAAACAAAGAAAAACAGGCCGTGATACATGAAAGGCCACACGGTTTTCAAAATTTTTCGAGACAAAAATTTGTGCCACACGAAATTTTATGCAATCATTTTAATAGATCTTTTACACATTGCAATGAATATCGATTACAATACAATATGCAAAGATCAAAATGAAAACAAAACAAAAACGATAACCAATACCGAGTGAACATGACACGGTTCCCAACAAAACAAAACGCAGCAATTAAAAAAATTGCCGAGGGCAAAAAAAAAATTTGAGCCGAATAAAAAAATTCAGCCGCACCAAATTTTAGACAAAAATTCATCGATTCAAAAATCGTTTAATGAAAATCACATAGAAAAATTTACGTGGCCTCGCTCTGATACCACTTGTAGGGTAATATCCGTATAAAACCCATAATTTGAAGGATTATAACGCAAATTTTATATGTAATTTATAGTCATAAAACGTAAAACATAATGAAACGATAATGATCAAGGAATAACCTTCGGTCCTAGTGCAATAAGGCAATGAGAGATCAAAGTAGACCTCCTCCTAAATGATGCACCCAAGATTGTCCGAGAAATGCCCTTGTGCTAGAATGAATCCTCTAATTGCCTTGCAATATCGAGAGGATTGTTTTGTGAGTTTTGGTTGGATGAGAGATCCGAATTTTTGAGAGGCACTTTCTCAAAAACCCTAGAATTTTTACAAATGAAATGATTAGGTTAGAAGGGAAGAGAAACTCTCCCTTTTGTTCCCTCTCATTCGGCAAAACCGAAACCCACAAGGGGAAGTGGGCTTCCACTTCCTCTTGGTTTTAACTCGTGGTCTGGTTCGTTAAATTCTAAATGTATATGACGCGGTTTCATTATAAACTGTCATCGGTTATCGGATATTAAAGCATCAACTAATAATACGGATTAGTTGAATTATTAATACATGTCCGACAAAGACAATATTGTATAATTATATTCAATATACATTTAATTAAATATAAAACGCTTATATTCAATTTACGAATTAACTGCTTAATTCGCCTTAGCCATTATTATTTAATCCGTATTAAATAAAATATCTCAACATCACATTTTGACTTATTATTAGTCAAATAACTCGGACTAACTGGTTAGTCAATTTTGGCATCTACATGACTGTATTTTCATACCGTCACATCTCTCAAACGTATCCTATAGGTGTGACTTTTAGGGACCAGTTGATCACCGCCATCTGTATGACAATAACGTCAAACTTATCTAGCAAGCCAACCGTTATTGATAAACGTGGATCAACTGATAATGATACAAAAGTATACCCTTTGATCCTTTTAGAGATTTATAAGTCCTTGCACTAACTGTTAAGGACACCAGCCCCAACAAATTCTAGCTTTTTATGACACCTAGTTTTGTACTTATCAAATTTTGGCGCCGTTGCGGGGGAAGGGCAACATAGCTAAAGCTTGTTTTTAACTATTGGTATTTAATTAGTGGAGTTAGTCTTTGTAAATACTAGGACTCATTTATTTGTCATAGATTATTTACTTGTTTGATTAAATGGCTCATATCTACTTTCCACAAGATGAGGGTGAATTGTTTTGCAATTACTTTGATAGAGTTGAGCAATATGTCTTGCAATGCAACTATTCTTATGAATTATGGGAGCTTGTCCATTTGGTCTATTATGGTTTAAATGAGGAGTGTAAGTTTCATGTGCATTGCTTGAGTAATGGAAAATTCCGTGAAGGGAATTATGAGGTTCAATGGGAACTTTTTCAATATCTTGCCCATGACACTAGAGAACGGGAGTTGCAAAACTCTTCAATAGAAATCCAAGAATTGCTTCAAGTTATTATCAAGGGTCAAAAGGAAATGAATCGAAATTTTGATGAACAAATAGAGCCCAACACGTAGGAAATGGACATCTTCAATAACCAAATGAACCAAATTCGTGGTGATATTGATGGAAATAAAATCAATGAAGAGGTTCTTCACACTTTAGACAATGAGTGTTTTGATGATGGTTCCTTTGATAAAGAGAATGAATGTGAGGTTGAAGACCCTTGTCCCCTTAATCTTGATACGAGCTACTCTTATAAAGAGTATTGTTTTTGGGATGATGAGAAGGATGCTTATGTTTTCACCACACTTCCATGTCACTCCCCCGTTGTGCTATCTACCGACACCTTGTGCACTAGTGATGATGGTTCCTCGAGTAATAGTCATGTTGATGAGAACAACTCCTCGGTCCTTAGTGGCCTTGGTGAGGAGTTGTCATGTGAAAAGTCATTGGGTCAAATTGTTGAAAAAGATGAACTTGAGGGAAGTAAGGTTGAGGAAGAGGTTGTTTGCACCTTTGACAACTGTTTTGACAGGCTTTTTACTGATCTAGATTGTCCTGCCAGGGATTTATATGTAGGGTGATCTAACTCAAACAACTCGCCTGATTGGTATAATTAAGTGTAAAATGAACTAATAAACAATGACACAAAGATTTTTATACATGGAAAAACCCTGGGAATAAGGGAAAAAACCATGGGCACCAAGCCAGGAGTGATTGTTACTATGGTTTTAGATAGCCTGACAGAGTATTGTTATATCAGGCGTGACAGGCGAATATATAGCTTAAGAATACAAAAATATAAGTAAAAGTGAGGGTATATCTGATGTCCCTTCTAATCTTCTCTTCTTTTCTATTTATAGCTGATCTCTCCCTCCTTCTTTTGTCGTTTAGGGTTTCCTGGTAAATAGGGAATGTGCCCTATTTACCCGGAGGTGGTTGCCTCTTTATTAGCCGTTGTTTTGACTGCTTCCTATATCATAGCTTTCTGGAATTGGTCTTTCTTTTTTGTAGGGAACATATATCAACTGCCTTATTGTCGCCTGCAGTGGCCTAGTGCTTTTCCTTTTTAGGCTGCTGGTTATCTTTCGCCTGTCTTTCATCAACTCATGCTTGGTGCCTATCCGTGTTGAATCAATGCCTGGTTTCAGATGTCTTTTGCCTGGAAGTTGTCCTTGGCTAGTGCCTGGACTATATCAGGTCAGGCAGGATAATTTAGGGCCCAACAATTGCCCCTTATATGCTTATTCCATTATTGGGTCTGGCCAGGAATAAGGAGATAAAAATTTGGGCCAAGCAAGTGATTTGTGCAGGGTCTTTTTATCGGATTTAGAATTGGTGTTCGATTCAACTTCTTGTAACGGTTATTTGTCATTAATAGGGTAGGTTCACAAAACCCTAGGAGAGTCATGATTAGTCTCTACCACATGCTTTTCTAGCCGTTTAGGATTTGCGGTTATAAATATCCTTCCTTTGCCGTGATTGCTTCCACATTTCAATCCCCAAATTTCTTCTTTCCCTTTCTAAAACATTCTCTCTTTGAAAAATTCATCTTCCAGAAAAAATAAGATATGGCTGGTGGCAGGAGAAGGACAAAGCTTTCAAAAAGCTCTGCCGAGGCCGAAAAGTTCTGTTGAAGTTGAAATGGTTTCTGCTGAGGTTGAGGGGGTCCCTGATATCATCTCTGAGGATGATGTGGTTAAGGTTGTTGCTCCTCCAGAGGTTCTGTCCATGTCTTATAAGGGGGTTGAATATTCTCCTAATAAGGCTTTGGCGGCTTCTTTTCAAGAAGCCAATCAATCTGAAACTCGCTTTTGAGCATTATATAAAGGGCGGGGGCCTTATTCCTCATGGGGCCGAGGTTTGGATTCCCGAGAACGGTCTGTCGGGGCTAATTGGAGTAGCCGGGTTGGTTCTGTATTTTTGAGTGGGCGTTCGGGGTGGCGGTCGCTTCCCCTTTCTCCTTTTATGACTGAGGTGATTAGGGCTATTAGGGTTCCTCCGTTTCAACTCATGCCAATGGTTTGGAAAATTGCCCATTCTATTGAGCATTTATGTTCTAAGCATAAATTGGTTATTACCCTGGATGATTTCAAGAATGTCTATCACCCAAGAGTCATTCTACCGGGAGGTTCAATTTTCGAGTCATGTCAAAGATGGCTCACCTGATTACCAACTTTGATTCAGGGGATGATAAAGGATGGGCTCAAACTTATATGTTTATCAAGGTGATTCAATTGCCCCGACCGGACTATCTGAATTACCCACCGTTGAAGGAGGTAACTTTCTTTCCTGCATTATTTTTGGTTTGGTAATAATATGTTTTGGAGAGTTTACTTACTTTGCCCGTGCTTTCTTTTAGTAAATGATTGGGTGAATGATCCTAATCTTTGAGGGGTCACGACCTGGGATAGCGGCGTTTATGGCGTTACTGAAGAGGAGAGGGCTTTGCCTCACTGTCTCAGGGCAAGCTTCTATACCTCGTTTTAAGAAGGCTAAGTTGAGTACGTATAAGCCTGTAAAGAGCACTAAGGTTCTAGGGGCATCTTCGTCGGGAGTAAGTTCTTTTGCTTATTTTTGTCATTCTTTTTCTGTATTGGATTCATGCTTATATTCTTGATTTAGAAACTCGTCGTGCGGCTACCGGGCTTCGCGAAATTGCTAGTTTTGGTCTGTCTTTGGTGAAGCGGGGGTCTCCCAGATTACGGGGAGAAGTCAAAGAGGTGAGGCAACGGGAAGTGACAAGTGATGTTCAAGTTCGGGAACTGTGCGGGAGGTTCAGTTGGCGTCTCCTGAAAAGATTGTTGATGATAGTGACCATCCTGAGAAGAGGAAGAGAGTGGATGAGTCTAGAGGAGTTCATGAGGTCGGGGGTCGGGGCTCGTATGGATGAGGTCCGGTTGCCAAGGATCAAATTCAGGCTCGGGCTTTTGTGGTTGATGATCCCTATTTCAAGTACTCGAGCAGAGGAAGCTTCGCCCGTGCTTTGGCACTATGTATCGTTCCGGGGTCTATCTGCCAACCCGATTACCATGCTTCAGGAGGTATATATTCTCTGTCTTTGTTTATTGTGGGTTTTTGTGTGTGTTTTCTTTTTTGTGGCTTAGATAGGCATTTTTCTTTTGTTTTAGAATGTTAATGATGTCTTTGAGGAGCGCCTGTCAACTGGAATCGACCATGGTCTAAAAATGCCTTGGATTGGGAGGTACAAATCTTGAAAAAGATGCTTTGACAAGTTTAAAGCTGAGTTGGAGGTGTCCAAGGCTGAGAATCATTCTTTGAAGGAGGATAATGAGACAGGGAAGGCTCGGTTCTTTGGTGGAGTCTTCTAAGTGAAATCGCTCAGGATGCTCAAAGCTCTTCGAGGCTAAGTTTGATATTGCTCGGGAAGAGTTGAGGGCTGAAAAGCAGGCTATGCGGGAGCGATTAAAAGTAAATGAAGAATTGGTCAGAGAGAGGGATGAGGTCCAGGCTAGGTATAAAGATGCTTTCACGTATTTCTTTGGCAAGGGTCGTGTGGATGCTATGAAAGAGCCTCACTTTGAAGTCGAGCCTTTTTGGAATCCCGATCGGGAGTTGGCTTATCTCAATACCACTTATCCTGAGCTTTGTAAGTTGCATGCTGACAAGGAAGTGGACTCTCCTCCATCCAAAGGGAAAAATAGTGATGCTCAAGGGGAGGGAGATGAAGAAGATGAGGTCTGGCGATGAGGGGATTGGCTCTCTCTTTGTGTCCAAGGCGGGCTAGTTTGATTTTTTCTGTTGTGGAATTTTGTGTTGTTTTGGCCTATTCAGGGGGGGATGTTCCCTGAACAAATAATTTAGGATTTGTTTTGGTTTTTGTTGGCTTTTCCTGGATAAACGGTTTGTTTCCTGGGAAGGGTATATTCCTGGGTAGGTTTTAATATATATATCCTTTCTTCTCTTGATTTTCTTGCTGTGTTTGACTGGAATTTGTACCGTACATTCATGTGATTTTTTTGTTAGAGTAATGCCGTCGGGAGGGCTTATGGCCCTCATTCCCGTGTTTATGGGGAATGGTGGCTCTATCTGCTGTCGGGAGGGCTTTTGAGAATGAGGGTGGTTGCCGGTCGGGAGGGCTTATGGCCCTCGGCTGTCAGAGGGCTTCTTTGACAAGTACTATGGTCTATTCCACCTTTGTACTTATCTTTTTATGTACCTTGAGCTCGGTTTAATTTTCGGGTCGAGCGGCGTGCAAATTAGAGCATTTTTAGAAATGCTTTTTCGGTTGGGTGGAGTGGCTCTCAATCCTGAACATTTGTTTAAGCCTAAAGTGTAACATATAATAAGTGAAAAGAAGGCGTAAAACAAGTTTTCAGGATTTAAAATAAAGTTTTAGGTGAAGCTAAGAATAACAGGCAAGCAACTTAGCACATAGCAGGAAGTTCTAGTGACATGTATATAGGATAGGTAGTTTTACCTGCTTCTCAGATATGAAATAGTTTTAAGTGGGAAATGTTCCAAGATCTGGGGATCATTTCTCCTTCCAAAGTTTGTAGCCTGTAAGCTCCTTGTCCCACTATTGAATCAATTAAGTACGGGCCTTCCCATATAAGGGCTAGTTTGCTGCGTTCTTTTCTCTCGTGTTGGGGAAAACTTTCCTTAGTACCGGGTCTCCTTCTTTGAATACTCGATGTTGACATTTTTGTTGTAACTTCGCGATCGCTGTTGGTAGGCGGCTATCCCGACTTTGGCCGCATCCCTTAGTTCTTCCATTAAGTAGGTTATCCCGTAATAGGGGCCTGTTCTCTTCTATTGTGTTCGGTTGCTTTCGTAGTTGGCACATGAATTTCGGGCCGTATTATCGCTTGACCATAGACCAGGGAATATGGTGTCCGGCTGTGGTCGTTTTTTTGGGTGTGGTCTGTCGGCTATGGGACTACGGGAGCTCTTACGCCCATCTTCCTTTTCTTCTTTTCGACTTTTTCTTCGGTAGGCTGATTACTACTTTGTTACTTGATTCTGCTTGGCCGTTGGCTTTAGGGTAGTCTGGTGTAGATGTGACTAGGTTGATATTCCATTGTGCACAGAAGTTTGCTTTTCTTTTTCCCACAAATTGTGTACCATTGTCACGGACAATTTCAAGGTATTCCATATCTGCATATGATATTCCTTTTGATAAATGATATGACATCCTTTTATTTGACTTGCCTGTAAGAGTCTCGCCTTTATCCATTTGGAAAAGTAGTCGATCATTGCTAGCATGAAGACGTTTTTGTCCAGCGCCTGAGGTAGCTTGCCTACTATGTCCATGCCCCATTTCATGAATGGCCGGGGGCCGAGATGGAATGTAGTAGCTCGATGGTTGATGGATATAAGGGGAATGGATTTGACAAAGCTTCACATTTTGAGCTATATGCTATGCGATCGGCTCTCGGGGTTGGTCGAAGTAGCTTTCCCGAGAATTTTGCTTGCCAGGCTTCTTCCACCTTTATGATTTCCGCAGTATCCATCATGTATGTCTTCTATGACCTGGCTGGCTTCATTTGGTTCCAGGCAACGTAAGTAAGGTCCAGCCTGAGACTTTTTAAACAAGGTGTTATTTATAATGGTATAAGTGGATGCTTTGATTTTCAGGGCCCTTGCTTCGTTTTTATTTGTTGGGAGTATCCCTTGTAGGAACCAATCATAGTAAGGTTTAGTCCAGGAGGTTGTATCTTCCTGGATAGGGCAAATTTGTTCGGGCCTTTCTATGGTTGGTTCCAACAACAGTGGACGATGGGTATTTTGTCAAACACAAAGCAGGGCTGAAGTTTGATCCCAGTCACAGCTAGGGCATCAGCCTGGGTATTTAAGTCCCTTGGTATTTGGTCAATGTCAAAGGTTTTGAATTTTTTGCAAAGGTTTTTGACATATTCCAAATAGAGTATCATCTTTGAATCTTTTGCAAAGATATACTCCTTTGATTTGATTGGAAATTAAGAGAGAGTCGGTTTTACCTTAAGAATTGCTACACCGAGATCTATACATACCTTTAATCCAAAGAATCGGGCTTCATATTCAACCTCATTATTCGTGGCTTTGAATTCACAATTAATAGCCTGTGCAATTAGGTCTCCCTGTGGTGACTTTAGGACTAGTCCTAGGCCAATGCCTTTCATATTTGTTGCCCCATCTACATGGAGAGTCCATTCCTGGTCTGTCTTTTGGGTGTCAAGAAGATTGACCTCTTTTATGAGGTCTGGTTCTAGGGTAGGGATCGAATTCACCACGAAGTCTGCTAGTGCCTGAGATTTAATTGTCGTCCCGGGTTCAAAGGTTATATCATAGGTGTTGATTTGTCGACCATTTTGCCATTCTCGCCGACAACTCGGGCTTTCTCGGAGACAGATTTGATAGGCAGGTTAGTTCTTAAAATGATTGGGTGACTTTCAAAATAAGGTCGAAGTTTAGTGCATGACATTACTAAAGCAAGTACATATTTTTCAAGTAGGCCATACCTGGTTTCTGCGTCTAGGAGACTTTTACTTACATAGTAAACTGGATGCTATTGGCCATCAATTTCTTTGGTCAGGACTCCACTTACTGCTGTCTTCGTGACAGATAGGTAGACCGTCAGGGGTTCTCCTTTGTCTGGTTTAGCAAGTAGCGGAGGTGTAGTCGGGTATGTTTTGAGCTCTGGAAGGTGACTCGTGTTCGGCAACCATTTGAATGCTTTGTTCTTCCCGAGTAGGTCATAGAATGCCTTGCACCTTACTTCGATGATCTGAAATGAATCTATTCAGGGTCGCAACTCGTCCCGTCGTTTTGAATATTTTTGACCGACTTGGGGATTCCAGTTCTAGTATGGCTCTTATTTGTTCTGGGCTGGCTTCTATTCCTCTTTTGGTCACCATGTAACCTAGGAATTTTCCTAAAGATACTCCAAAATGGCATTTGGATGGGTTAAGTTTCATATTGAATTCTTCCAGATCTTAAAGGTCATCTCCAAGTCCCGACATGATCTTGACTTTCTTTGATTTAACTACCATGTCATCAATATAGACTTCCATGGTGTCTCCTATTTGGTCCTTAAACATTGTATTGACCAGGCGTTGGTATGTTGCTCCCGCATTTTTCAGCCAAAGGGCATTCTTGTGTAGAAGATATGCCCCTTTCCGTGATAAATGCAAAGATGTTCCCGATCGGATGGGTGCATCTTGATTTGATTGAATCCACTTGAGGCATCCATGAATGTCGAGTTCATGCCTGCTGTAGCATCCACCATTGCGTCTATGTGGGAGCGGAAATGGGTCTTTTGGGCTGCTTTATTGAGGTCTATGTAATCTACACAAACTCTCCACTTGCCATTCTTCTTTTGTACCACCACTACGTTGGCTAGCCAGTTAGGGTACATGACTTCTCTTATCATCCCCATGTCCAATAGTTTGTCTACTTCTTCATTAATGATAGCATGTCTTTCAAATGCAAACTTTCTTCTTTTCTCATTTGGACGAGGCTTATAAGACTCATCTATATTTAGTTTATGTGTAATAATATTGGCATCTATTCCGGTCATATCAAAATGTGACCAGGCAAAACATGAAGATTTACCTTTAAGAAAATTTACTAATTCTCGCCTGATATTATCGGGGACATCGATCCTACCGATGCGTGCCTGTCGGGTACTCAGGGTCTAAAATTACTTGATCGCTTTCCATTTTGGTTTCTCGCCACATGAGTTGTCCCGACAGTGCACCGTAATTGCTAGGCGAGGGACTTACCCGCCTTGGAAGGCTTCAGATGACTCGGATAGCATTCCTGGGCAGATTTATGTTCACCTTTTATGGTTGCTACTCCCCATTCTGTTGGTATTTTGATGCATTGGTGATAGGTGGAGGGTATGGCCCTTACGTTGTGGATCCATGGTCTTCCCAATATGGCATTGTAGGATGACAGGCAGTCCAGGACTCCGAATCTTTCGTATGAAGATACTCCTTCCACGTATGTGGGCAAGTGTATTTCTCCCAATGTGTTTCTTGTTTCTCCACTGAATCCCACTAGGAAATTAGACTTCTTTATGATTTGGCTTTCATCAATCTTCATTGCTTTAAGGACATCAAGCATGATCAGGTTTACTGAACTGCCTCCATCTACCGGGATTCTCATGACACGTGCAGTCCCTATTTTCATGGTGATCACCAGGCTGTCATGGTGGAGGTCTGGAATGCCCTGCATATAAGTGTCGTCAAAAGTAATTTGAGGTAAATTGATAGGTTTAAAAGGAGATTTCATTTTTGACTCCCCGGCAATTTTCTTTGCGGTTGAATTGAGTCGTCGCCACAAATTTTCGATCCTCCATTGATGAATTTGACTTCATAAATGGGTGGTGCAAGGGGTAAGTCACGTTGTTGCCTTTCTGTGTTTTTTCTTGTTCCATCATCTTCCCTGTTCTTTGTTGGCATCAAGTCTTTCGGTATCCTTTCTTTAGCGGGTAAGCCACTTGTCTCCGTAATCCCATTCATTCTTCATTGTGTGTCCTATGTCCATGTGAAATTCGCACCACCTGGTGGTGTCCTTCCTTGAGTTGGGGTTGTCTGACTTCTTTGGCCACTTGACAATGTCTCCCATATGGTCAAGTCTCTTGATCAGTCCTGCAATGTCAACAGAGAATTTATATTCCTGGACAGGAGGATAAGTATAGGAGTTACCTCGTTGTTCATGTGTATAGTTGACTTCTGATCTGTCAGGTCTCGTGTAGGGAGATGGCCTGGGACTGCTTCCTCTATGGTTAGAGCTTTTTCTGTTGGTTTTGTCATATCCTGAGTTGTTGTGAGCATTATTTGCCTTGTAGCCTTTGTCTTCTTCCAGCCTGATATAGCCTATGGCTAATGCTTGGACATCTTCAAAGGTATGACAAGGCTTCATGGTCATTGCATCGTAGAAGTCACTTTGTCCCGGTAGCCCTTGCCCGAAAGCTTCAACGGCTGTTCCAACATCACATCTGGGGATTGAAACCTTTTCTTTGTTGAATCTTGTCATGTAGGATCGATGGATTCTCCAGGCTTTTGTTTAACCCCATGTATGTCACTGGATCTCTTTTCTAGTTCCCTGCTTTGCAAACCGATGATTGAAAGAGTTGACCAGGTCGTGAAAGGACTTGATGCTTCCATTTGGCGGTTTATGTACCATTGCAGGGCAGGTCCGTTCAGAGTTGTTCCAAATCCCTTACACATGCAGACTTGACGTAGTTCACTGGGAATTGATGCTGCCAGCATCCTTTGCTTGTAATAGGCAACATGGTTTTGTGGATCTGTGGTTCCATCATAGATTCTCATTGAGGGAATCACAAATTTCTTTGGCAGGTCTATTTTTGCTATTTCATCCACAAAGGGTGAATCAGCATAGCTCTCTGGATTTGCTTCTTCAATTGGGGTAGGAACTCCTGGAATCTTTTCAAATCTCTCGTGAAGTTTTTGGATTTCCTGGAGCATAGCCATCATAATGGCCGTGTTATTCTGATCTGATGAGGTCTCTTCATTTTGGAGTTCTCCTGAGTCCGTTCCTTCTCCTGCTTTGG
Source organism: Silene latifolia (assembly GCF_048544455.1). Taxonomy (NCBI): domain Eukaryota; kingdom Viridiplantae; phylum Streptophyta; class Magnoliopsida; order Caryophyllales; family Caryophyllaceae; genus Silene; species Silene latifolia. Next base: position 299,283,050 of record NC_133538.1, on the reverse strand, counting down.
ACTTTGATGGAGTAGGAGTACCAATATTGGAGAAATCAATGTTCCTTATGATTGAGGAGAATGGTGTGTCAAGCTGGACTTTCAACTTTGATCCTGAAGCTTTTTCTCCCAACTGTATTTTTAGGCGGATTCGATTCTTTCAATTTTGCCATACGCCACTGGATCATTTTTTGTTTCAATTGTTCCATCTCCAACAATCTGTTGTTTGGCAGCAGCTAATTGTTGCTCAACGCTGTCTCCTGCCATCTTTTCTTAGTTTTTTGTGGTATTTGGTTGTGGGCTTTGATTATTTTTGAGTTAGATGCCCCACGGTGGGCGCCAATTGTTTTGACATGCTTTTTACTGATCTAGATTGTCCTGTCAGGGATTTATATGTAGGGTGATCTAACTCAAACAACTCTCCTGATTGGTATAATTAAGTGTAAAATGAACTAATAAACAATGACACAAAGATTTTTATACGTGGAAAAACCCTGGGAATAAGGGAAAAAACCACGGGCACCAAGCCAGGAGTGATTGTTACTATGGTTTTAGATAGCCTGACAGAGTATTGTTATATCAGGCGTGACAGGCAAATATATAGCTTAAGAATACAAAAATATAAGTAAAAGTGAGGGTATATCTGATGTCCCTTCTAATCTTCTCTTCTTTTCTATTTATAGCTGATCTCTCCCTCCTTCTTATGCCGTTTAGGGTTTCCTGGTAAATAGGGAATGTGCCCTATTTATCCAGAGGTGGTTGCCTCTTTATTAGCCGTTGTTTTGACTGCTTCCTATATCATAGCTTTCTGGAATTGGTCTTCCTTTTTTGTAGGGAACATATATCAACTGCCTATTTGTCGCCTGCAGTGGCCTGGTGCTTTTCCTTTTTAGGCTGCTGGTTATCTTTCGACTGTCTTTCATCAACTCCTGCTTGGTGCCTATCCGTGTTGAATCAATGCCTGGTTTCAGATGCCTTTTGCCTGGAAGTTGTCCTTGGCTGTTGCCTGGCCTATATCAGGTAAGGCAGGATAATTTAGGGCCCAACAACAACTATTATTTTGAGGGTCTATTTGATGAGGGAGATGATATGTGTGACTTGAAACCTTCTTTGGCCTTACCATCCATTGAGATCCTTATTCACATTCCTTGTACCGAAGTTGATGCCTCACATCTTGGTAACAACTCCTTGGTTCTTAGTAACTCTTGTCCGAAATTGACCTTTAAAGAATCAAGGAGTGAGGTGTTTGAGAGGAATGAGGAAGGACCAATGATTTGTGAGGTGGTTGTGATAGAAAAAGAGAAGGTGGTAGCTCTTGAAGATATTTGTGACCCTTCAAAAATTATGAAATTTACAAGTGTGGGGGTCAAGGAATATGCAAAAGAGGGAATGGAAAATGAGTTTGTAGAGGTTTACCCCCTCAAGGAGGAACCACCTCAAATTTGTTTTGAAAAGCCATCAAGCTTATCACCCAAAGAAGCTCATGAATCCCATCATTCTTACTTGGTTTTTACCAAGTCCATCCCATCATTCAAAGAACCTTATCGTGACAAGAAACCGTTCCTTAGGCATGCAAAGTTGAAATATATGTCTTGTGCACACTCGGTCCTTACTTATGCTTGCTATGTGGGTGATCTATACTATGGTCATGCTTCTTGTTTATGGGCTAGTGTGTATGACAAGTTACTAAGGGCGTTACGTTGTTCCGCTCTTGATTCTTGAAGAAGAAAAATGTTGAAAAGGCGTCGAGCAAACGACGAAAACCAAAAGCGCTTTACGGGAGGCAACCCGTACTCCTACATTTCTTTACTCTCCTTTGCATTTCTAGTACTCTCCTCCACATTGAGGACAATGTGGAAACTAAGTGTGGGAGAGGAGTTTGATTGCAACATATGTAAGTTTTATTTCATGTTTTAATGCATAAAAAAAAAATTTGAAAATTGGAAATTCCGGCTAGGTGAAAACCCACAAGCGTGGGCACCTAGGCAAGATTGGAAAAGGTGGCCGAGGACGGAATGAAAACCCGAAAGGGCATTCCGGGAAAAATGAAGAATCGAGTTGCGAGCCACCGATGAGAGGAAAAGAAAAAGCTAAGGTGAAAACCCGAAAGGGCACCTTAGGAAAAATGAGGGATTTTCAAACAAAAAAAAAGTCGAAAAATTGAAAATTGTAACACCAAAAAGATGGAGGGATAAGAAGGGAGTGCTAAGGAGGGTCTTGGAAGGAGGTTAGGTCTAGAATTTAATTTATTTTTTGTCACAAAAATTTGCTTCAAATTGGTGGTTTTTATGTTGGCTATTAGGTTGTTGATCTTTATTGGTGTTTGGCCAACTTAGTAGCATAACTTGCATTGATTGGAGTGATAAGGGAGTGATATAAGGGGAGTATTAATGATTTGAAGGATTGTGTAGGTCACTTTGCTATTGCCTTGGGATAAGGCAAGAGTGACCATCTTTGCTTTGGAGTGATAAGTAGGGTGGTTGTGAAGTTGATGAGTCGGAGTTGGAGGTGTGTTGTGTCTTGTTTAGAGGGATGATATAAGGAGGGCGTGTGAGAGAAGAGAGTGTGTCAACTTTGAGTCAATATTTTCCTTTTTATCGGTGGTTGTCAATGAGGAAGTTATAAGAAGGTTGTACTGAGGGAAGAGTGATTGGATTCTCCTACACTCACTTGATGGACTTGTGTACCTTCCTACTTAGTCTTGAGTTTTACTCGGGATGAGTAAAGTCCAAGTGTGGGGGAATTTGATAGTGTCAAATTGTGACGAGTCAATAGGTTAATGTTATCACAATAAACATGCTTGATACCGTGTTTTAGTTGGACTTGTTGTAATATACCGGTTTGCACTTTTGGTTGTAATTTTAGAGCCTTAGCTTATAACTTACCAAGGTGAAGGAGGAGACGCAAAGGTAAGCCAAAGGAATAAGTGCAAAGTCAAGAAAAGTAAGCTAATGGAAGATTTGATGCCTTGGCATAGACAAACAAGAGCCAAAATGAAAAATTGAAAACTCGGTTTCACAAGAGTCAACTTCAAATGGATATATCTCGAGTGTTAGAGCTCGTATCGACGCAAGGCCAATTGGAGGTGAAAGCGTGTGATCTTAGCTTTCCAACGGTAGGTCACACGCCTCGTTTGTCCAAGAAACGAGAGAGATATGGCCTTCGCAAGATGCTGCTGTCAGTCTGAGTGCGCAGCCTGCGCATAATTGTGCGCAGCCTGCGCTGCTCTGGATTTCGCAATTCTAGTTCCGTGTTTTGGGCTTTCTTAAGGGACTTAACCTAGATTCTCGTGCCTCCCTATATATATCTAGAATTTTGAGATCTAAAAGGGGGACTCCTACTCACATTTCACCTACCATCATATCATCTCATCTAATCTCATTCTTAGGGTTTAATCTTGTAATAATTTAGAAGACTATTTGGATTCAAAGTTGTAATCTTTCTTTATTTCTTTGGGTTTTGAAGACTATGGAAGGCTAAATCCTTCCCTTCTTGGTGTAATTCATCCAAAGTCTCCAACTTTGGTATTGTAAGACTCTTTTAATCTCCTCTTATTTATCTAATGATCTTTCCTTATGCTTAATCTTCATGTTGAATGAGTTTATGTTTGGGTTGGCCATCCATGCTTCTTATTTGTTCAACTATTGCGAATTCTAGAGAAATGGTTTAATCTATCTAGGATTGTTTGGAGCAATCTTGTTGTATGTTGATTTGGTTTAAAGGATTCATGCAATAAGTAGAAAATTTCATGTCTTTTCTCATTTGTATGGTTTAATCTTGTGAGAATTGATCCTAGCTTCTTGTCTTGGCATATCTTTAATGCTCATGCTTAACTTGCACTCATGGTTTAATGAATTGTTGGTTAAACTTAAAGAATATACATAGATGGTTTAATTTGTGTATGTTATCATCTTGACTTGAAAGTATTGGGTAGAAATTAAGAGGAGTGTTGTTAAAGAGTTAAACATTACCATTGTTGGTTACAAAGGAAGAATTGCACCAAGTTTCTTTTATTTATTGAATCATCTTACTCACCAAGTGTTTGTTATATTGCTTCTTAGACAAAGATTGCAAATTTTACCTTGTTTTCATGTCACCAATCAACTCAAAATCCCCCTTTTTCATGTCTCTCTATTGTTTACCATTGTGAATAACCATTGTTTGTCTATAGCTTTGTCATTAGTAGTCAATAGTTTACATTTCAAGTTTTTAGCTTAAAAGACCTTCTCTTGGGACCGACCCTTACTTGCACTATATTACTTTATCATTTAGAGTAGTCTAGAGTATAGTTTGGCTTATAAATTGTTAATTTGGTAGGTTAATTCTAGCTTTTTACGACACCTAGTTTTGTACTTATCACACGATATGGTTCAAAAGGGAAAGATTAGTGAGGAGGGAGCATTTCCCTCATGGGCTCAAATGGACTTACTCTTCCCCAATTCGGAGAGGGCAAACAAAGGGGCAAACGGTAGACAAGAGGAGGGAAGCAACAATTCTTGCGGAGGGGACACGGTGGAGCTTGAAAGTGAAGAGGACGAGTTCATGGACCCAAGTTTGAGTGATGCATCGAAGGAGATATCGGATAGCGATCTAGAAGGAGATGATGCCGATCTCTAGAGGATTACTTCATAGCTAGGTGGAGCGGGCAAGAGGCACCCACCTATGTTTAAGTGAAGTTTTCTCACCTCCTCTCTTTAATTTTCAAAGTTTCATGAAAAGAAGTTTGTGTTTTGTTAACTTGTATTTTATTAATCTTGATCATTGTTGAAGAAGTCCTAGCACCATAGAGGACTAACACCTCGGCCCCACTGAGGTGTTCTCATTTTATTGTTCCCACTTTTGAAAATACAAAATGACAAAATTAGTTTCATGCATTGCATAGTGTGTGCATGAACTACACCCAACCTTAGGACATTAGCAATAATGTCTAACTCGGTTTGGGGAAGTACATACGTACACAACGGAACGTAATCTAAATTATCCTCTTCGTCATAAACAAAAACCATGCATCATGTAGTGTAGATTAGTGTAGCTTGCATTTAGTGTAGAAATCATGCATCATGTTTGCATAATTTCCCATCATTTTGGTCATTGAGGACAATGCCCATATTAGTATGGGGATGGGGAATTCTAATCTAACTTTTATTCAAAAATCCAAAAAAAAATTGAAAAATTTCGAAAAACCATAAAAATTTGAAAATTGAAAAACCAAAAACAAGTTCTTTTCCTTTGTAGTGTAGTCATGTATATATTATTGTATATATTGTGTTTTTTCTACCCTTGTTCACATTGATCGACTACGCCACATCCGAGACATGAGGATATTGAAGACCGCATGGTATGATCTTTCCAATCTCCTTTTTCCTCTTTATGTTAATGACTATGTGGCTTTATTTTGATTAATGCGGTATAACAATGTGAACTTAGGACTTGCATTTAGTTTATATGTCATATTAGTTGGTAGAATCACTCACATTAGGATGTATATAATAGTTGCATCATGGCATTTAGTTGCATTTAGATAAAATATTTTGAAAAAGTGCCTAATTGAGAACTTTGACAAGAGCAACTAAGCCATTACAAATACTTTTTCAACTTAAGACTTCGCCTACTAGAATGGTTGTAAAACACCCTAGATAGTGTCATGCTAGTGTCTTTTGACCCATGACCCAAGGCCTAGTCAAGGGTTTGCATGTGAGTCACCTATCCAACCCCGTGATGCGATGTGGACGTGGTTAATGAAGGAAATGTAGATTCATATACATGTTAACATACTCTTATATGTCTAAATAATTTGTCATAAAATTAAAACGGATCTTATGCATGCAAACAATGATATAAATAGAGGAGAAATCATGTCCTTACAAAATGGATTTCGGCTATTAGGGCACAAGAGAGATCACCTATCTCTTCTTGTTCTTGAGCTATTCCAATGGAAGAACAAAGATCTAAGTGTAAGATCTCTCCCTATGCTTTATACCCAAGGCTTCTCTTAATTAAATTAATATTACAAATACTAGTTATAATATTAATCAAGGTAGAAAAATGGAACCAAAATATTTATAAACTCTTATATTATTTCGGTTTTTAGAGAGATAAAAGGGAGGATTTTATTTCTCTCTAAAACTCTAATTTTGGATGAGTGAATTAGAATGAATACCCACTAAAACATTTTAGTGTTATTAGGTAAAATTATAAGAAAAACAATGATCACATTTTGCTTCCCAAAACCGTTTAAGAGGAGCTTTTGGGTGAGCCAATGCATGGAGAAATTGTTCTTCACAAGGAACAATAGGCTTGCATGGCTAGGTTGCTTTTTAATTATTGTGTTTTCCACTAATCACAAACAACTTATAATTAGCTAAACACCTTCTAATTTTTCGGCCCTTTACATAATATGGTGTCCATATTATTTTTGTCAATTGTCTATATGTTACATGTCACATGTCACATATATTTGTTACGTAATTTTTAACTTATTAAAAATCAACGTATTAATAAAAATACGTCACATACAAAATCGACTTTAGTAATATCATAATTACTAGTACCAAAATATTTTACCAATTATAAATCACAACTGATTGCATTTATAACAATTCATTCAATTTAATTGCTACATTAAACAATTATTTCATCCGAGTAATGATACAATTCAATTACTCAGACCGTACCTTATTTAATCACATTTCAATATGATACGTAAATTTTACTTCCAAAATCGTCCGTCAATTTTCAAGTAATTTAATTAACTCGTAACATTATACGATTAATTAAATAATCAATTAAGAGTATTGCCCTTTAGGTATGACCTAGGGGTCAATCGATCACCACCGTCACACGACAAGAATGTCAAACTCTAGTCACCAATCATTACCGATATATGTTGACCAGTTGACAAGAATAAAAAATTACTTCCCAATTGTATTCATTTTAATGAGACTTAAACATGTGATCATCATGATCAACAGTCGTGATCGCATTATTGTCGGAGGACACATATTCCAACAGTTAACTTGTCTAGGTGACCTTGATTGACCTTGTGGTATGGCAACCCAAAAATACTTTCTATCAATAAGTTTGAAGTGCTCATTTCAAAGATTTTGTATGTGAAAACGTTTTATTGCCAAGGAAACCTCAAATGTTATGAAATGTTGAAATATTGAGAATTTTAGTTGTTTTTATGGAGGCGTACCACTTCGATGTGCTTTGGAGAGGGATCCATTGAATTGGACCCCCACACGGTTGTGAATTCAACCGCCCAGAGACAGAGTGACTATCACCCCGAAAAGCTATTGTCTAGAGGTTAACCGGTTGCCTAATAAGCGATGGGCGAAAACAAAGGACATTAGCATGGAAGGGACAAACCCCATCTCTAATTTTTGAAATGTGAAAGTTGAATGAGGTCAAATTTTGAATGCTAGTCATATCCACCCTTGTTTATAACGATTTGAGCATTTCATTCCCAAAAAGCCTTTTTGTCAAGCCACTTTGTCGAGCTTGGGACGATCCATGACCTTTACTTTTGTAGAGAACTCGAGACTTATCATGTCATATGCTACTAGCATCATGGGGATCATCATTCCATAACCATCTGATCGCTCTTGACGAAAGTATTTGGAAATTGAGGACGAAAGTAGTCTAGTTTAACACCATTTGGAGGTGATTTAGTGCCACTCTCTTAGCCTTAGTAATTTGTTGAACTAGTATTTGTGACGGAATATATGCTCCCAAATTTGTTCTCTTTTGGTTGCCTCCGCCTCTTGATGAGGAAGTGGCTATTCCTTTTGTAGATGCATCCATTATTTGATTTTGTGTGCTTAATGTTAGGATGTGTCGCCATTTTGGCAAGACCCACCTTGCCTTGCAAGAAGGCATCCTACCTCATGGTTGTCTTTTTGTGAGTTGAAGGGGCGGAGTGAGACCCGCTAATTGTCTCATGTCGGCTATGTTATTAGGTTAGTTTAAATAATGGTCCTAGTCTTTGTCACCTCTTTACTCGGGACGAGCAAAGGTTCGGTTTGGGGATATTTGATGTGACCATAATTAGCGCACATTTAGTCCCCGAATTAGCCTTGTTCCCATGCTTTTTAGTGCATATTTGGGTCATTTATTGTCTTTAGCTCTTTGTTTTGCATATTCTTTGAGGTTTTGTGTCCTTGGTAGGAAAGGAGTACAAACCTTGCATTTTCATGGCAAAATGAGACTAAATTGATTGAATCCAATGACCAAGCATCAAGGAGAAACAAGATTAGAAGGCCTTTGTACATATTATAGTAGTTGGACAATGATGAGGAAAGATCCTTGCATCCCCAAGGAAATCCCAAGGATTTTATGAAGAAAAGGGAAGAAAAGAAGAAGAAACAAAGCTGAGCAGCAACCCGTGCGGAATGCCCTGAAGACGCCCGTCCCCAGGACCCTAATCCGTGCGTCTTCCATCAAAGACGCCCGGGCAGTAGCACCCAGAAGACGCCCATCTTCTCCCAAAGACGCCCGGGCAGAGACACAGGAATCCGGTCGTCCCGTGCCTAAGACGTACGGATTCCATGACAACACAAATCCGTTTCTTCAAGCTTCAAGAAAGATGCCCTTCCTTCAGAAAATACCGGCGTTTCCCTAAGTAGGGACTTAACCTGTAGAGTGGAAATTTTCCTGGCTAGCCTTTGACAGCGAAAGAGGCGAAAAAAGCATCGTCATTTAAGCCCTTAGTTAACCCTAATCCATCCACCTAATTTCCACTATAAATACCCCATTAGTCTAATTAGAAGAGCATGTTCTTCTTATCTATTCTTAGAGTAGTTAATATCAATCAAATTTCTCTTTAGTTTTGTAATCAACAATTAATCAAGTTTTAATACAAGTTTTATTTCCTTAATCTCTCTTTTGTTCATCCTTTATTTTGGGTAATTGAAGATTATTTGGGTTATTTTTGGGAGATTGACAACCTCTTAATCAAGCATCAAGTACTTCTATTATTCTTTGCTTTATTATTGGAATCATTAGTAGGTATAATTCTCTTAATCCCTTTTTAATTATTGCTAATTACTTTCATTTGTTCATCATGTTTCACTTTGTTGGTATGATTGACAACCTTGCTAGCATGTTCAACATGATAATGAGTGAGTAGTTCCATAGCTAGGGTTAATGGGTAATTAGGGGAAACCAACACGGGGAATGATTCATGCTTAAATTAATATGCTTTCATGGTTTATTTGCTTGCTTGTTTTGATCTCAACTCATGCACATGTTATGTTTGATGAAATGTTAAGCCTATGAATCCTTGCATTTACAACCATCACTTATCTTTTCAATGAGACTTGTAAGATATAAACCAACTCGAGTCTCATTAGACCATGCATGTTGTTGAGTAGGGAAGATTAAGTCGACTTGTAGGTGTTGTACAATCTAATCGATTCGGCTCCGGGACCCAAACTTTCCTAGGATTGTAAGATATAACCCAACTCAATCCATCACAACAATAATTGCTTGCTTTTAATTTGAGAACATGTTTGTATGATTATTTTCCATGAATCCCCTATGACCCCATGAAACCCTAGTGCTTTTTATCAATTGTTTACAACCCTTTCAATTCATCTTGCTTATTTACTTTCATTGCTATTTAGTTTAGTGATCTTCTACATCAACCCAAATTGTGACACCCCTAAGACACCACTAGTCTCAATAGAAATCTCATCTCAATTCCCGTCCCTTGGGATCCGACATTTACTTGCCTCTTTGCTAATTGTAGAGTTGTTTGTGAAGTTATAAATTGTGTTTTGATCTAGGTTCTTCTAACGACAATTGTTCCGAAAAATAGAATATAGCTCCGAGTCGGACCAGTGGATGAGGGTACGACCTTTGAGATAGTCTCCAGCTTGTCGTAGAATAAGGTAAAGGGGACTTCGGCAGGGGGGTTGAGAGTGTTGGGACCTAAGACATACTCTGACTCAGACTCATCATCAGACTCTGACATATCCTCTCTTCCCTCGGCCTTGAACATGGGACCTTCTCCAGTAGTGAACTTGAAGACTCGTCCTTGGTTATCAATCCACTTCACGATCTTCCTCCATCCTTGGATAGTCTTCTCTAGGTCAGCATTAGAGATCAAAGAAGTACGGTCGAACTTCTTATCTTCGAGAATGATGGTTACGATCTTCTCGTGGTCGAGGTGTTTGGTGTTGTATTCCCCAAAGGGGAGGCTCAGAGCTTGTCCGTCAATGGAAGGTGCCCATTCATACTTGGTTGAGGTGCAGCAGTTACATTGTTAGGGATGAAGCAGCAGTCTTGGAAGATCTCTATGCCCGGGTGTTTGATCTTTAGGATATGATCGTAGATAGGTCTAAGAAAGTCGTTGTATTGGCTCAGTTTCTCCTTTTAGGATGAAGTATCCGTTCATGGTTGGCTGGTAAGGACAAAGGATAACTCATTGGTTCTTGCGGTTCCTTACTAGCAACTTCATTTCTTAGATGTCCAGGTCGGTTGGTTTGTAACCTAGCCCGAAGGGAACATTGGGAACCTTAACCTCTCTCATTGGGGTTAATGCGCTTTTGAGAGGCTTAAGAGGTATGCCGCGAAAGTACCCTTGGCGCATCATTATGTTGTTGACCACAAGGTTCGAGAATGGGAGTCGGAAGATGTTGCATCTTGGGTTGGGACATTCACAACTTGGAAACCCCACATTTTATTGTCGATCTCCTCGGTTACTTGAGAGGCTATTCCATTCTCTATTACAGCACAGATAGGGGATGCAGGAATGGTGATTGCTTTCCCGTTGAGGGAGACCTTGATTTTCTGGTACAGTGTCGAAGTGACGGCTCTTATCGCTGAAAGTCCATAGACCCCAATTAGACTTCTCTAATTAGATTAACCAAACTCATTAATTTAGTTTATATTTAAGATCTATGTAACATTCATAAAATATAAAAGAATTTTTATAAAAAGTTTAAGGAAATCGAATTTCCTTACATTGGTTATAGGTAAATATGGGCACAACAAGATCTCTTATCTTTGTTGTTCTTAAGCTTACAATAAAGAGATGATCCTCCAAGAAATCCAAAGCCTTAATGTAGAAGACCTCCTTTAGATTGCACCCAAGAAATTGCTACAAGTTAGTATAAGTACTATTAATTAGATACTACAAATATTACGCTTAATAATATTACTATCACTTTTTATTAATACGTAAATATGAGATTTTGTTACTAACTACTAGTAAGGATTTCTAATGATATTTTTAGAGAGATTTAGAGAGATAAGTGTATTCTTAACAAAATGCACAAGTAGTGAGAATAAGGATAAAAATTCTCCTTATTAGACAAGAGTGGGCCGGCCACCAAGAGGAGAGAGGGAGGTCTTGAGTGTTGTGTAGAATGCTTGTAATAATTAGCATAGATTAGAACAAAAGCAAGCTTCATTGGGAAGAACAAAAGCATGCATGCACATTTATAACTATTGTGTCCACAATGCCTCTTTATTTTCTTCATTTGGACGGCATACCCATACATATACGGGTCCATTTTATTTTTACAATTTGTTTCACAAATTGATATAAAACTTTCATTTTTATCATCTTATATGATAAAAACGTATCCCAATTATTTCCGTCTTATAACACTCTTTATACGTATATGCACATATAATATGTACCAACACTAATCGCATTAGTCAGTTAGTACAATTTTATTAATTAACTATTAATAATAAAATTCGTCTCCATTAATTTATTATTCAATTATCGCATAATTAAATAATAACTTCCGTCGGCCCGAGTTCGTAACTCGATCGCTCTAAATTAACTCAATTGACTAACTTTTTAGTCAATTTATCAAGGGACTAATTAGACTGTATCACATACAATTAATTAGATGTATATTGGGGCTCGTTCTTTTAGGTGTGACCGAAAGGGATCAGCTGATCACCGCCGTCATACGATAATAACATCAAACTCTAGTCAGCCAACCGTTATTGATTTTCATTAATCAACTGACATGGATTACATAAATATAAGTATCTCTATTATATTCCTATAATGAGATTTAATTTGTATACGCACTATTGTGGAGGACACTTACTCCAACAATCTCCCACTTGTCCGATACAAGGTGTGCATTACCAATTCTCTTGTCCCTTTTAATCAACCACTCAATGCAAGGTGTCTTTCAAGTCGTACTTGCACATGAACATATCATGAGTGGTTTTCTCGATCGGGAGTGTGACTGCAAGACCAGAAAAAATCTATCATAGATTACTTCCGAGTGTGGCCAGGCATTTCAAGTCACAACTCCTCGAGTGGCCCTGAGATATGGAAACCCAACGTGGGTGGCCAATTAATGTATTCCCTATCTATCTTCGCTCAATACAGATCATCATCACCCTGTAGATGCCCTTTGGCCTCCTTTCACGACACGACATGGGACAAAAACCAAGATCACTCGAAAACTGCACTGACTCATATAATAGTCTCCAGTCAAAAGAATCAACTTATAGGAATATCATAGAAGTCTCTGCCACGACAAGGCGTTTGCAATAGAACTAAGGGACTCTATCAATGGTCATTGTCTGGCAAAATGTCATACAGTCTGCCTATGTAATCGACCAGTCATCTCTATGACCTTATGGTATTGAACCAACCATCGATCGACTTACAATCTAGTCACTCTGATACGTCACCTCATTAAGTGACTAGGGACAAAATACAAAGTTCATCTTGTTCACTTGAATAGGGTTCAAGTTATCATACAACCTATCCAGATAAACAGAGTATTGAAATTTAATCTTATTAAAAGAAAGAATTCATAAATGAAAACTTAAACAATGAATGTGATTATCATATATAAAATTGATACAATATCCTATTATTACATATCCATAATCTAAAGAAAATAAGGTACTCGTCTCAATCCCATTGCGACGACATGACCATCATGCTTAGCCTTCGATAAAGGCTTGGTTAAAGGATCAGCAACATTATCGTCTGTCCCAACCTTACAAATGTCAATTTCCTTCCTTTCCACGTAATCTCTTATTACATGATATTTCCTTAGCCAAGAATCTTTTCCTAGTGGAGTAGTGGAAGAAGATGCCATTGTGAATTATGAAGCTACAACAAAATTAGGAAATATTTAAACATTCATTGTTATAATAATATACTTGAAAACAATTTTTATCAAGTTTTAGCATTTATATAATGATCCCTCACGAAATTATATAAACGATTCTGAGACCCACTTCTTAGATAAAAATGAAAATGTTATGCCACCTTTTATGTAAAATAACGGTAAGTCAACATTTGACTAATTCTACCTTTAGAACTCTCGGTTGACGAATTTCAATTAAATCCATCCTCTAGCTCCGGAACAACTCTTATCCCGTTGAGTCCAACCCAATTTTCGCATGTGATCTCATCACCTTACTTACCCGTAGTAAAAAGAGTCCACGTTGTGGTTGCCCTAATGAACACGGGATTCATAGGTGTTAGTTGGTAAGGCTAATCTCAATTATTTTAAATGTGAGAGATATTGTCAATTTAGTTATAAATTCCCTATAAGTGAACTAAGACGGCGAATGTAAATAACCGTGAATCGATAATCGAATAATAAAAATGCATGTGAGTGACAATTTTGGAATGAGCGGAAAATAAAAGCAAGCAAACAAATAAATAATACTAGTATGGCCACCTAGTTAATAAAAATAACTATATTATTACAAGTTTGGAAACCAACTCCTTGGTCCCTTGCCTCTTCATTGGAACACCTTCCAAAAATGGCTTCATCTTGTGGGATTTGGAACTCCTTTCCAAAAATAACACCGTCTCGAGGAAACTCCGTCTTATGGAAATGCTGGTAATAAAAACTACTATAATCAAATTACATAGCAATTTCTATTATACATTAATTAAAAGAAAATAAATGAAATCTATTAATTAATTACAAACCAACGATACGAGATCATATTTAAATTACAAACAAATCACTATTCCCATTCATTACGGGTAATAACGATTAAAAAATAACTGGCCATACTAGGTACAAATTATAAAAAATACTTTAAATAAATGACATTCATTCATTCAACATAAATAAAATGCTTCAAATGCTATAAAATATGCCAAAATCGCCCCTAGCACAATCATAAGTATCTCGCTTGGTTTTGCGGACATAATCAATTTTTAACCGTTTAAAAATCAATAATCAACGTTTAAAACATGTTTAAGCTCAAACTAATTGTCTAAACTGTTTTATAACTCAAACATTAGTCCCCACTAATTTGTTGATAATTAATTAGTTTGAATTGATATTATTTGCTAATTATATCGGTTTTAACATAACATTTATGAAATAATTCAAAATAATTATAACCATTACAGAATTTTGAAAATAAAAGTTTTTTTATATTATGGAACATATCCTGGGATACAAAAAGTCTAAATTTCCCGAAAATTTCGAATAAAATTTTGAGAATTAAAATATCCATATTTATCGGTTTATATCTTTATAAAAACCAATAAACATCAAAAAGAGGTGAAATCAATTTTTAAATTTCACTTTTAAATTTTAAAACATATTTTTGAATATACAAAAATTTCTCATACCCAGAAAATGTTCCATATTTTGAACAAAATAAAACCATTTTATCGACTTTTTAACCATAAAAAATCAATAACCATGCAAAACTCAATAACAGATTACGAAATTTTATATACTCTATGTAAAACATGCATGTGGGATTATATAATATTTTCAAGACTGGAATCAACATAAAACTATTTTTAGTTAACCTTTTAACCAAAATACGGTAATATTGACTTGATTTTATATAAAAATGATAATAATTAGCAAAATAACTCTAAAAATTACCAAATTTGACCACAACCATTTTAGAGTCGGTAGGTATGCATGTCCCAAAATATTTCGTGCTAAAACAAATTTTAACACCATTTTTTATTTTTCCAAATTATCTCATAATTCGTTAAAATACCTAAAATTAACATGCATGATTCAAGCCTAAGCTCTGATACCACATGAAAAGCCATAGACTCCAATTAGACTTCTCTAATTAGATTTACCAAATTCATTAATTTAGTTTATATTAAATATCTATGTAACATGCATAAAATATAAAAGCATTTTAATAAAAAGTTTAAGGAAATCGAATTTCCTTACATTGGTTATAGGTAAATATGGGCACATCAAGATAGCCTATCTTTGTTGTTCTTGAGCTTATAATAAAGGGATGATCCTCCAAGAAATCCAAAGCCTCAATGTAGAAGACCTCCTTTAGATTGCACCCAAGAACTTGCCACAAATTAGTATAAGTAGTATTAACTAGATACTATAAATACTACCCATAATAATATTACTAACACTTTTTAGTAATATGTAAATATTAGATTTTGTTACTAACTATTAGTAAGGATTTCTAATGATATTTTTAGAGAGACTTACAGAGATAAGTTTATTCTCAACAAAATGCATAAGTAGAGAGAATAAGGATAAAAATTCTCCTTATTAGACAAGAGTCGGCTGGCCACCAAGAGGAGAGAGGGAGGTATTGAATGTTGTGTAGCATACTTGTAATAATTAGCATAGATTAGAACAAAAGCAAGCTCCACTGGGAAGAACAAAAGCAAGCATGCACACTTATAATTATTGTGTCCACAATGCCTCTTTATTTTTTTTCATTTGGATGGCACACCCATACATATATGGGTCCATCTTGTTTTTACAATTTATCTCACAAATTGATATAAAACTTTCATTTTTATCATCTAATATGATAAAAACGTATCTCAATTATTTCCATCTTATAACACTCTTTATATATGTACATATAATATGTACCAACAATATTCGCATTAGTCAGTTAATACAATTTTATTAATTAACTATTAATTAATAAAATCCATCTCCATTAATTTATTATTCAATTATCACATAATTAAATAATAACTTCTGTCGGCCCGAGTTCGTAACTCAATCTCTCTAAATTAACTCCATTGACTAACTTTTTAGTCAATTTACCAAGGGACTAATTAGACTGTATCACATACAATTAATTAGATGTATATTGGGGCTCGTTCCATTAGGTGTGACCGAAAGGGATCAGTTGATCACCGCTGTCATGCAACAATAACATCAAACTCTAGTCAACCAACCGTTATTGATTTACGTTAATCAAATGACATGGATTACATAAATATATGTATCCCTATTATATTCCTGTAATGATATTTAATTTGTATATGCACTATTGTGGAGGACACTAACTCCAACAATTGCATGGATCCATGGACACCCTAGGAGCATGTTGAAAGAGGCCTCGATATTAACGACCTTGAAGTTGACTTTCCTTTAGAGGGGTCCAATAGTGACGGTTAAGGTAGCTAAACCCAAAGATTTGCGTCGACTGCCATCGTACGTTCGAACTCCTTGACTAGTGGGCACTAGGTCAGCTTCTTCCATTCCAACTTGTGATCATTTTTGAGAGGGATGACGTTTATGGTAGAACCATCATCGACCAGGCCATGGGTACGTTCTTGGGCACCAGACTATTATGTTTAGTGCCAAGTTCTGGTTAGCCCTGAAGGTAGGGATATCCACATTTGAGAAGATGATGGGGTTGTTCAATTCAGGGATGTCTCTTATCATGTGGGCTACCACCTCTTCGGGAGAAAATGTGGAAGGTATAGTTAGCTTTCCTAGAGCTTGGAATAAAGCTTGATGGTGTTCGAAGGATGTGCCAATCAGTTGCCATATTAATATCTCGGCTTTGGCTTTATGGAATTGTTTGAGGATAGAATTTTTTGGGACCTTTGCTTGGTCATTGATGTCTAGGACAACTTGATCATCAGATGTTACAGGGTTGTTGATTTTGGGACCTGGGTTTTGGTCCTGACGCCCAGATCAGGTCAGATTGTCGATTTCTAAAGGTGATTTTTTAGGTTTCAGGGTAGATTTTGCAGATTCTATGGTAAGGCAGACGTCTTCCACATTGTCCCTCCATATGCCATTAACTTCGTGATCCAGAGAGAACCTTGAAGACGAATGCCTTGGAGGGTAATTCCTTGATGGCGCTCTTGATGACGAGTACCATGACGATAGTCGGGGTGATCCGTTACGGAATCTCAGACTGTGGGGATTGAAAGACCCTTCCCTTTAATAAGGCATGCTTCTTGATGTGTGAATGGGTTGTAGGAGTTTAGCAGCCTCTAACAGAGCGTTTATTTTTGAGAGGCTAGTAGTAGTCCTCTCGATGGAACCAAAGGGTTAGTTGTTTTGTTGGATTTTGGTGGTGGAGGAAGGGAAGTTGTCCCTTCTCGATCATGTCCTGTATAGCGTGCTTGAGCTTGAAATAAGTATCAGTGTCATGTCCCTTAACTTGGTGGTAGAGGCAATAAGGGTTTCCGTTCCAGAAACGGGTCTTCTTTGCTTCGGGGGAGGGGGGGTTTCAGCAGTTAGCCCAATTGGTTGTAACTTCCCTTGCTCCATTAGCCTTTTTAGAGCACTTGCATAGGTTGTTGCGTGGTTGCTGAAAGTTCGTTGAGGACGATCACTTTACTTGGCAGATGACTCCACGAGGTTGACCTCGTCGGCCCTGTTGGTTTGACCATATGAGCGGATTCCAGTATATGTCGATCCTTGATAGCCTTGATCAGTGGTTTTGGACAGGATGCCTTTCCTTAGGTCGTCTTTGATACGGGTTCCCAAAATTTGCAAGTCTTGGAATGTCTTGATGTTTTGGTTTCTTAGCAGATTGGCATAGACCGGGCGGATATTGTTGACGAATTTCTCCACCAAGACAGTTTCACTTGATTTTCTTACCAATTGGGTTCTCACCCTCCTCCAATAGGTTAGGAACTCGGTAATCCCTCCTTTTCGTTTTGAGTTAGTACGTCCAAGGTACGGGTATTAGCCTAAATTTCCACGTTATCAGCATATTGCTTAGAGAATTGGATGGCGACCTTATCCTAGGTGGTGGTGTTCTTCGGGTCTAGGGAGTAGTACAACTGGCGCGGAATGGGTTCTAAGGAAGACGGGAAAATCCGAGTGAAGAGCTCCTGCATGACCCCTTTAATGGACATGTAGTCCAAAGCCAGGATATGGTTGAGTAGGTCCTCCATCCACTTGAACTTGGGTACATCGGTTAAAGTGAAGTTGTCGGGTAGCTGGTTCCTAACAGGTTCAAACCTACGGTTGTTCTCAAGATGAATGTTATTGCCGCGGACTAGGAGTTGTTCCTCCAAAAGCTTGAACCTTTTCTCAGTTTCGGTTAAGACAGGTGTCGAGCAAGGATAAATCTTTCCTGATTAGGAGACGTTCATGTTGGAATATGTGTCCTCCGACAATAATGCGATCACGACTGTTGATCATGATGATCACATGTTTAAGTCTCATTATAAAGAATACAATTGGGAAGTAATATTTTACTGTCAACTGATCAACATATATCGGTAATGATTGGCTGACTAGAGTTTGACATTACTGTCGTGCGACGGTGGTGATCAGTTGATCCCCTAGGTCATACCTATAGGGCAACACTCTTAATTGACCATTTAATTAATCGTATAACGTTACGAGTTAATTAAATTACTTGAAAATTTGACGGACGATTTTGGAAGTAAAATTTACGTATCTCATTGAAATTTGATTAAATGAGATGCGGTCTGAGTAATTGAATTGTATCATTACTCAGATGAAATTATTGTTTAAAGAAACAATTAAATTTGAATGAATTATTATAAATACAATTTATTGTGATTTATAATTGGAGAAATATTTTGGTACAAGTAATTATGAATTACTAAGTCAATTTTTGTATATGACGTATTTTTATTAATACGTTAATTTTTAATATGTTAAAAATACATAACAAATTTATGTTACATATGACATGTGACATATTGACAAATTTGACAAAAATAAAATGGGTTCCATTTTATGAGTGTACCGAAATTAAGAGGGGATTAGGCAAAATATTGTGTTGTTTAAATTAGTGGAAAACACAATCATTTGCATTATAGACTAGCCTTGCAACCTAATGCTTATTGTAAAGAACAACACAAGCATGCATTGGCTCCCCAAAATCCCCCCCCCCCCCCTTCCACCCGGTTTTTGAGATGGAAAAACCATTATGGTTTTTCATCTTATTTTACCTAATAATACACTAAAAATGTAGTTAGTGCAATTCATTCTTTACTCATCCAAAATAAGAATTCTAGAGAGACAAAAAGCTCTCTTCTTCTTCTCTCCCAAAACCGAAAATATTAAGTGTTTTATAATATTTTTGGGTCATTTTTCTACAAGATTAATATTGTACTAGTAACTATAATATTAATTTTAATTAAGAGTAAGCTTTGGGTATAAATCCTTAGGAGAGATCCTACACTTGGGTCTTTGTTCATCCAAAAGGGAAAGCTCAAGAACAAGAGAGAAAGGTGATCTCTCTTGTGCCCATATTAACCAAATTTCCAATGTAAGAACAAGTTTCTTCTTTATTTTGTTTAAATGTTTGCATGCATAAGATCATTAGTTAATTTTATGACAAATTAAATCATAACTTATATGAATATGTAAGTATATAGATCTACTTTTTCTTCAATCGGTATCAAGAGCCATGGTTGTTTGCATGCAAATCGGTTAAAAGTTTTTCCGAGTTATAAGAATAACATATAAAACTTGTATAATTTGTGTTATTATGATATATCACGAAATTAATCCATACATGATAAAATTTCTGGTCCTAAAATGATTTTAGGATTTTTGGTTAATTTACGGATTTTTATTGTTCATTTTATACAATAATGGCATTTAAATATGATTTTATGAGTAAAAATGTCATTTTCGGTTTAAAACTAGCTATACTTCGAATTTTCCATTAATTTTTGGATATGTTGTCACATATATTATTTTGAGATAACCTGTAAATTTTTATAATTTTTGGACATGTTATGCTCGAAAAATGGATTTTTCATTATTAAAATCGGTTTTAGGTGAAAAATATGTTAATATGAGATAAATTTCGAATCTGGTCATAGAAATTTAGTATGATGTCACATGCAATTTTATAAGATATGTGTAAAATAATGGGCTATAGTGAAGTCTTTTTGCATGGTTTATGGATTTTTGAACAAAAATGGCATGAATAGTGACTTAATTAATGAAAAATTAATAAAACATACTCTATGACTAAAGAAAAACATCATATGTTGCATTTTATTACATTTTTCAGATCTAAAATTGAAAAGTTAATGAATATAATTTTTCCATGTTTTTATGATTATTTTGTTAAAAACCGATAAACCGCAACATTGTTTTTCCGGATAAAATTCGAAAATTTTAACCTAAGTTTTTTAACATTATGAGTGTCATGGTATTTTTCCAGAATGTTCATGAGTTTAAATTTTGAATTTTAAATTTATTTGAAATTTTGTGATTTATTTGAAGTTTATAGCTTATTTTTGAAATTTGTAGTCCATTAATGAACAAATTTATAAATATGAGTTAATTATGGTCAAATTATTAGTGAAGACTAAATTTTGAGTCCTAAGAGGTTAGGGTAATTAACTTATGCATAAATATGAATTTATGTAATTTTTGTGATTATAAAATGTTGAAATCACGCAAATCCGTAAAAACCGAGTAATATACGATATTGGCTAATTAAATGCGATTTAGCCTAAAATTGGGCATGTTCTTACATATTATAATGCTGCATTTTCTTTATGATTGTCATAATTTAATTTATGTATTTTTGAATTATGTAATTTTACTTAGTATGGCCTTAGTTTTAATTGATATTTCCCGAAATGTATGGGAATATCGATTCGGTTGTAATTTTATTGTGA
Source organism: Silene latifolia (assembly GCF_048544455.1). Taxonomy (NCBI): domain Eukaryota; kingdom Viridiplantae; phylum Streptophyta; class Magnoliopsida; order Caryophyllales; family Caryophyllaceae; genus Silene; species Silene latifolia. The sequence goes on along the minus strand of NC_133538.1, from coordinate 299,262,229 downwards.
TCTCGTATCACCGTTTTGTAATTTAATAGATTTATTTTATTTTATCTTAGTTACAAATGTATAATAGGAAATTATGTAATTTGCTATGTAATTTAATTTATCTCGGAGTTCCCAAAGACGGATTTCTTCAAGATGGGGATACATAAAGACGATGTTACCTCGAGATGCGTGCCACAACCGAAGTTCAAGGGACCAATGGAGTTGGTTTCCGAATATGTAATAGTTAAATAGTTTTTCTATTTTAGGAAAGGCCATACTAGGATTTATTTTATGTTTGCATTTTATTTATATGTCACATGCATCGCTAAATCGCCATAACTAAAACATGCATCCTCATTTTATTGAGTTTATCGACCGTGTCAATTAGAATTATCGTAGTTCACCGCTTTAGTTCACTTAAAACGTGATAGATAATAAATTGACGTGACCTCTCGCTAAAACAATTAATTGAGACATAGCCTTACCAAATAGTAGAAACTGTTGGGAAATGTGTCCTCAACAATAGTGCGATCATATGATTTAAATATCATTATTAAATCTCATTTTAAAGAATACAATTGGGAAGTATTTTTACTGTCAACTGGTCCACACATATCGGTAATGATTGGTGACTAGAGTTTGACATTACGTAGTGCGACGGTGGTGATCAATTGATCCCCTAGGTCATACCTATAGGGCAACACTCTTAATTGATTATTTAATTAATCGTATAATGTTGCGAGTTAATTAAATTACTTGAAAATTGACGGACGATTTTGGAAGTAAAATTTACGTGTCTCATTTAGATGAGATACGGTCTGAGTAATCGAATTGTATCTTTACTCAGATGAAATTATTGTTTAAGGAAACAATTGAAATTGAATGAATAATTATAAATACAAGTTGTTGTGATTTATAATTGGTAAAATATTTTGGTACCGATAATTACAATTGCTTTGAGTCAATTTTTGTGTATGACGTATTTTTATTAATACGTTGATTTTTAAATGTGTTAAAAATACATAGCAATTTTATGTAACATATGACATGTAACATATTGACAAATTGACAAGGATAATATGGACACCATATTATATGATGGCCGAAATTTTGAAGATAAAATAAAGAGACCATGACTTTTCCTCTTCTCTACACTTTTTGGGGAAGATTAAGAGACATGTCTTTTATTCTTCTTTTGCCCACAATTGTCTATATGTACTAGAATCAATTCATTCACTTAACAAGCTGAAAACTTAAGTGTTTTAAGTGAGCAAAACTCTTCCTCTTCTCCTCTCCATATGAACCGAAATTTGGGAGCTAAAAGACCAAATTTTTGGGTCAATTTTCTTGCAAAATTAGTATTATCTAGTCTTCATAATATTGGTTTGATTAAGAGAAAGCTTTGGGTATAAAGCCTTGGGAGAGATCCTATACTTGGGTCTTGGGTTGTTTGTTCTTCCATTTAAGGGATAGCTCAAGAACAAAAGAGAAGGAGAACTCTTTTGTGCCCATATATACCGATATTGCAATGTAAGAATAATGTTTCTTCCTCTCTTTGTTTTAATGTTTGCATGCATAAGATCATTAGTTAATTTTATGACAAATTAATTTATACATATATGAGTATGTTGTTAGGTATAAAGATCTACTTTTCCTTCAATTGGTATCAGAGCAATGGTTGTTTGCATGCAAATCGGTTATAGTTTTTCCGAGTTATACGATTAACATATAAAACTTGTGAATTTGTGTTATTATGATATATCACGAAATTAATTCATGCATGATAAGTTTCTGGTCCTAAAATGATTTTTAGGATTTTTGGTTAATTTACGGATTTTACTGTTCATATTATATAATATTGGCATTAAAATGTGATTTTTATGATAAAAATGCCATTTTTGGACGAAAATTAGCTAAACTTCGAATTTTCCAGTTCTTTTTGGATATGTTTTCACATATATTATTATTAGATGATCTGGAAAGTTTCATAATTTTATGAGTTGTTATGCTCGAAAAATGAATTTTTTATTATTAAATTCGGTTTTTGGTGAAAAATAGGTTAATATGAGATAAATTTCGATTCTGGTCATATAATTTTAGTATGTTGTCACATGCAATTTTACAAGATGTGTGTAAAATAATTGGCTATATTGAAGTCTTTATGCATGATTTATGGATTTTTGAAGAAAAATAGCATAAATAGTGACATTTTTAGTGAAAAATTGCTAAAACATACTTCATGACTAAGGAAAAACGTCACATGTTGCTTTTTATTGTCTTTTTCAGATCTAAAATTGAAAAGTTGATGAAAATAATTTTTCTCATGATTTTATGATTATTTTGTTTAAATCGATAAAACCGCAACATTGTTTTTCCGGATAAATTTCGAAATTTTTAACCTAAGTTTTTGAACATTATGAGTGTCATGGTATTTTTCCAGAATGTTCATGAGTTTAAATTTCAAATTTTGAATTTATTTGAAATTTTTATGATTTATTTGAAGTTTATAGCATTTAATTATAATTTTAAGTCCATTATGAACAAATATGAGTTAATTATGGTCAAATTATTAGTGAAGACTAAATTTTGAGTCCTAAGAGGTTAGGGTAATTAACTTATGCATAAATATGAATTTATGTATTTTTGGTGATTGTAAAATGTTGAATCACGCAAATCCGTAAAAACCAAGTAATATATGATATTGGCAAATTTAAAGGCGATTTAGCATAAAATTGGGCATGTTCATACATATTATAATGCTGCATATTTCAATTGTTGAATGTCTTTTATTTATATAATTTTTGAATTATGTAATTTTGCTTAGTATGGCCTTAGTTTTAATTGGTATTACCCGAAATGTATGGGAATATCGATTCGGTTGTAATTTTAATGTGATCTCGTATCACCGTCTTGTAATTTAATAGATTTATTTTATTATAGTTACAAATGTATAATAGGAATTATGTAATTCATTATGTAATTTTAATTCATTCGGAGTTCCTAAAGACGGATTTCCTAAAGATGGCGATACATAAAGACGGTGTTACCTCGAGATGCGTGCCACAACCGAAGTTCAAGGGACCAATGGAGTTGGTTTCCGAATATGTAATAGTTAAACAGTTTTCTATTTCTAGGAAGGCCATACTAGGATTTTTTTATGTTTTGCATTTTATTTATGTCGCATGCATCGCTAAATCGCCATAACTAAAACATGCATAATCGAGTCCTTCGACCGTGTCAATTAGAATTATCGTAGTTCACCGCTTTAGTTCACTTAAAACGTGATAGATAATAAATTGACATGACCTCTCGCTAAAACAATTAATTGAGACATAGCCTTACCAAATAGTAGAAACCATGAAAACCTATTTCGTGAGGGAGTGCACTTACCATACCGAGGTACAAACCTTGTTACGTAGGGGAAGTGGGTGATAAATGTCAATCCACCGAATTCATATTGATGAAGGGTATTTCGGCACACCGTGCCCTAAGTTGATGTGGGTTTGGATCATGGACACATTTATTCGAAATTTGGATTGAGCTCAACGGAAGTATTCGCGACCGTAGCCGCATGTGTTCCGGGCTATAGATAATTATTAAAGTAATTTTTATCGACCAAGAGTTCTAAAAGTAGAATCGATTAAAGCGTTAATCCACCGAGTTATATTGATAAGGGTTTCATCGGCCATACCGTGCCTAAGTCGATATGAATTTGGATCTTGGAATCATTTATCTAGTTGGGTAGAGGTCACTAGAAAAATGCATAAAACTTGTTATCTACAAGTATTATTAAAACGATAAGTGTTAAGTTTTCCACTATTCCGTTATTATATTGTTCTATTTCTTTACCACAATTCATATACGATATCATTTCGATTTTACAAAATCTCCATTAAAACATCGTAACTAGAGACAAATTTGATTTTTGCTTCTAAAACCTCAAATGAACCATTGCTAAGGATCTCTTGCAAAGAGTATAGATTAAAGTTATCTATTATCAAACAGGTTTTTGATTCTAGACTAACACATCTACTTAAAATGGATTGTTTTTCATGTACTTAAAAGAATTAAGTACCTTGAAATGATTGTTTTGATAATTAGTTTTGTCAGAATTCGTAATTGACCAAAATAACGCAACCACCTCAATGAGAGTTTTTAAGACTAAAACGAACAAATGAAGAGTGTTCTTCATGAATTCAATTTTGCTTCTCAAAGCAAAGACTCATTGAAATGAGTGGGAGCATTCTCTTAAACCGTTAAGATGAGAACGAGGTTCAAGAAGTAAAGAGTATAATGGTATTGATACAAGGTAATGTTAAAAGGTAAAGTTGTTGAGAATGACGATACTAAACCTATCAATTCCGACCGATAAAGTTTCCATTGTCTCAAAATGTTGGACACACGAAAGGAAACTACCCCAAATTATTGAAGAATCAACAAGTTAGTTGTGGGACATCTAATGGGATCTTCTTCTTTAAATGTTTATTTGATTAAACATAAATTTTGCTAGTACCACTTCATCAATATTAGAAACCAGTGGTGGTTTTCATCATTATGTTTGATACATAGGATGATTAGAATATGACGACTAGCAACAATGAAGTCGAGAGATAGAGTCATTGTGTACTAAATCTAGTTTTTGGGTTTGGAGTTGTACTTAATTGTGACTATTAAGTACATAAACTCTAAATAAGAATACAAACTTGTTAAGATACAAAAGAGGTTTCACTTTTGTGACCCTATACACCACGATTTGATGAATGGCTAGCCCATTATCAAGGTGAGTATATTCTAAACCAAACTAGAATGATATATCATGAAGATGATGCAAGACTCAAATTGGTAACCCAAGATTAAACCTTAAATTTTGGAATGATGAACGCAAAGAGTTATCGAGTACTCTTGAAACCATTAGATTGTTAATGGTATATGCGTATCTTGTATTCGAAGCAAGATGTCTCGTGCCTTTTGGTTGAAAAGGAGATCGAGGTTGTAAATCATTGATCCAAAATAGGTTGATCATTTTCTTTTACCAACGATTTAAGTTGATGAGGTAAATAGAGAAATCTTTTGAAGAGGTTCAAAGAATTCAAGGAATCACGATTTAGTCGTGATGGGATTATCAAAGTGAAGACTTTGATATAAGCCAAAGGAAATGTGATATAGTATCACAAGTTAATCTCTCTTAGCACACATTATGGAGTAATGTGTGGCTGGATAAGAAACCAAACGCTATTTGATATGGTTTGGATTTCAATCAAGTTACTTTGAGTTACTTGATCCTTTTGGGGATTTTATCATTTTTGTCTAAATTATTTTTCCACTAAATAGAATCATATGAGATATGAAAAGGTAAGGGTACCATGTTTGTAAGTTTTCAAAAGAAACAAATGCTCATTTTTCCTTATGATAATCACGAGTACACCAGTTTGTGGCTCATGTAGTTGTCTTTCTAAAATACAAGTTTATTCTAGAAGACAGAGGGAGAAAAATTATTCAAGAGCCACAAAGAATGTCATGTTGCAAGAAACAGGTCTTTCTTGGCTACATGGGACGTGTTGTGTAAGACGTTGTTTCTTTAAAACCTAGGAGGTTAAATTCGTCACTTGTTAAAGATGATGAATTCAAGCTACTTTTAAGAAAGAAAAAAGCTTATAACTTACAAAAGAAATTATTTGATTCAAGTTGATTACTTCTAGAAAGTAATGAACATATGACTTACATAAGAGTGTTTAAGTCACAACTCAATACAAGGCTTAGAGCCATGAAAATCCAAAACAAAAGGCTTGATTAGTGTCAAAGGGTTTTGCACTAATAAAGAGAGATTTCAAAGCAAGATTGGTTGCAAAGGGTTTTGCACTAATTGAAATGCTTAAGTCTATTTGGATCTTCTTAGGGATTGTGTTTCATTATGAAGATATGAACACATCAAGTGAATCTAAAACCCACTTCTTCAATAGAAGGAATGTATTCAATACATGTCATGAGTTTTATAGATTCTTGCAATCCTAAGATAATGTGAGACTTAAGAGAGGGTCTTAAGTAGGACATCAATGAGTTAGAATCAATGTTTTGATCATGTTATAAAACTTTTCTCGATAAGACGAGAAGTTGTTTTTATACATGAAGTTTAGTGGGAGTTACGGAAATTTTATTTAGTCCGATATGTGGATGACATATTGATCATTAAGAATGATTTAAGACTTTTGGAGTAATATAATACATCTTTAATATCGAGATTTATGAAGATAAATCTACATGATATTAGCGTCAATAAGAAGTCTTATGTTGATAAGATTCATGACTAGTTCAATTAAATTGAACATGTTTGATTGGTTCCATTTGCTTCCGCTGCCGGATCAATTAAATGAGTAATGATGTATAACACTTCATATACTTTGAGTATGATGAATTGTTTTCAAAATCGAATTTAAGTAATCTTTATCATGTAAGCCATGAAAATTACCCTTAAGTGCTTGCAGAAGTATTAAGGAAGTAAAACAAAGTGTTTATGATGCAATTTTGTGTAAGGGTATTACACAAGTGACAATTGACAATTGAGATTGCGCATGGTTTCCGACAAAACCATAATCAAAACACATTAGGATGGTTAAGAGACCATTATGGCTATGATAATTAAGAAGTAGATTTTCTAGAATCGTTCTAGGCAATAAAGAACAATGAGAGATATTTATAACGGAAATTGAGTACACTTGCAATCATGAGATGTGCAAGAAGGATGAGTCCCGCACACTGTGAAAACAGTGGGAGCTATTCTAAGGCTAGAGAGCCTATGTCTTGATTAGATCTCGACACGTACTCAGAAAGTTTTGTTAATGCAAATGTATACATTACAAAGGAAAACGAGTATGTAGTAAGGTTGAGTAAGGTACAAGAAGTTGATAAAACCTACTAACCAAAGCCTTCTCAAAGGCTAAACATGATGAGTCATGTCATTTTAATTGAATTGAAATGAACAACTACGTACAAGATCAAATTAGATTATAGAACATGAAATAGTAATCAGGCATTGACTATTCATATGTGATAATCGCATTTGTCGTTCGAGTTTTTCTTTAAAAAACTCCTTTTATACTTTGTTACATCCAAACGGGTTGTAGAGACAATTGAACCCCGTTAAAGTGAACACGGATTAACATAGTATTCGCCCATAGTCACTTATATGAGGTGACGTCTCGAAGTGACTAGAGTGTGATGCGATTGATGGCAAGTTCAAGTGCCATACAGTCATGTGAGATGACTAGTCGATCACATAGGCAGACTGTTAGGAACATTTTGTCGGGCCTAATGACCGCTTATAGAGTTCTGCAAATTTATATAGCCTGGTCGTGGCGAGAGCTGCTATAGTATTCAAATGAGTCGATTCTTTTGACTAAAGACTATTCTCCTAAGATGGCTCGCCGATTAACTTTGATTTGTGTTACTACGACCTTCGTAAATGGGGTCAAATGGGCATATTTTGGGTTATGATGGCTGTGGCTAGTCGAAGGGAATGAGTGCGATAGGAATTGTCCACCCCTTTGTCGGGGTTATAACAATATCTCGGGGCCACTCGAGGAGTAATGAATCGAAATGCGTGGCCACGCTCGAATGTATCCATGGTGGATAAATCCGGTCAATCGCTTATTCTCCGGATCGAGGAAACCACTCTCGATATGATCACTTGCAAGTACGACCGAAAGACACCTTGCATTGAGTGGGAGATAGTAATAGGACAAGAGAATTGGTGACGCACACTTGTCGAGGACAAGTGGGAGATTGTTGGGAAATGTGTCCTCAACAATAGTGCGATCATATGATTTAAATATCATTATTAAATCTCATTTTAAAGAATACAATTGGGAAGTATTTTTACTGTCAACTGGTCCACACATATCGGTAATGATTGGCTGACTAGAGTTTGACATTACTGTCGTGCGACGGTGGTGATCAGTTGATCCCCTAGGTCATACCTATAGGGCAACACTCTTAATTGATTATTTAATTAATCGTATAATGTTGCGAGTTAATTAAATTACTTGAAAATTGACGGACGATTTTGGAAGTAAAATTTACGTGTCTCATTTAGATGAGATACGGTCTGAGTAATCGAATTGTATCATTACTCGGATGAAATTATTGTTTAAGGAAACAATTGAAATTGAATGAATAATTATAAATACAAGTTGTTGTGATTTATAATTGGTAAAATATTTTGGTACCGAATTTACGAATTCTTTGAGTCAATTTTTGTGTATGACGTATTTTTATTAATACGTTGATTTTTAAATGTGTTAAAAATACATAGCAATTTTATGTAACATATGACATGTAACATATTGACAAATTGACAAGGATAATATGGACACCATATTATATGATGGCCGAAATTTTGAAGATAAAATAAAGAGACCATGACTTTTCCTCTTCTCTACACTTTTTGGGGAAGATTAAGAGACATGTCTTTTATTCTTCTTTTGCCCACAATTGTCTATATGTACTAGAATCAATTCATTCACTTAACAAGCTGAAAACTTAAGTGTTTTAAGTGAGCAAAACTCTTCCTCTTCTCCTCTCCATATGAACCGAAATTTGGGAGCTAAAAGACCAAATTTTTGGGTCAATTTTCTTGCAAAATTAGTATTATCTAGTCTTCATAATATTGGTTTGATTAAGAGAAAGCTTTGGGTATAAAGCCTTGGGAGAGATCCTATACTTGGGTCTTGGGTTGTTTGTTCTTCCATTTAAGGGATAGCTCAAGAACAAAAGAGAAGGAGAACTCTTTTGTGCCCATATATACCGATATTGCAATGTAAGAATAATGTTTCTTCCTCTCTTTGTTTTAATGTTTGCATGCATAAGATCATTAGTTAATTTTATGACAAATTAATTTATACATATATGAGTATGTTGTTAGGTATAAAGATCTACTTTTCCTTCAGAAACCATGAAAACCTATTTCGCGAGGGAGTGCACTCGGCCCTACCGGGGTACAAAACTTGTTACGTAGGGGAAGTGGGTGATAAATGTCTATCCACCGAATTCATGTTGATAAGGGATGAATCGGCCCTACCGTGCCCGAGTTGATGTGGATTTGGATCATGGACACATTTATTCGAAATTTGGATTGAACTCAACAAAAGTTTTTCGATAAGGGTTTCATCGGCCATACCGTGCCCTTGTCGGATGTGTTTTGGGCTATAGATAATTATAAGAGTAATTTTATCGACCAAGATTTCTAAAAGTAGAATCGATTAAACGTTAATCCACCGAGTTATATTGATAGAGGATGAATCGGCCCTACCGTGCCTAAGTCGATATGAATTTGGGTCTTGGAATCATTTATCTAGTTGGGTAGAGGTCACTAGAAAAATGCATAAAACTTGTTTAAATTATAATTTTTACGAGTATTATTATTAAAACGACATTTGTTTTACTCCTTCTATTTTGTTTTGTAGACCACTTCTTTTCTCATAGCAAATGTCAACACCAACCCCTAATGCCACGCCTCTTGCTAATACATCATGGCTCCGGTCCTTCATGGATCGATGTAAACTTGAAAAGAATGGGTCAAATTTCTCCGATTGGGATGCCCAACTCAAATTGGCCGCCCAAGGTGACGACAAGCTTCGTTACCTTACCGAGGCCTCTCCACCCGAACTTACTACTAGGTCGACCGCCGCCACTAGGGAAGCATATGAGGCTTACCAAAAGGAGTCCGCCGCAATGAAAAATGTCTTGATATTTGCGATGGAGGCGGACCTCCAAAGGAGAGCCTTTAAAATGGGCAATGCTAATGAGATTTACTCCAAGCTTGTGACAATGTTTTTACAAACTCCGCCACTACTACATTTAGATTCTATAACAACACTTTGCTATTGTTGCATAATGTCATATAAATGTTGCAATAGAGTTTATGCAACACTTAATCAAGTGCTACATCAGGTCTTGTTGCATTAGGTCATTGCAACGCTTAATGCAACACTTTTTAATCTGAAGCAACACTTTTGAAAAGTGTTGCATTGGTCATGTTTATGCAACGCTTTTTCAATTGCAAAGGCAACATTTTTTATCTTCTAATGCAACATTTCTTATGTAAAAAAAGCAACACTTCCTAAACTAATGCAATACTTTTCATGTTGATAAGCAACACTTATATCAAATTAAAGCAACATTTTTATTTTGGAAACACAACACTCGTTACGTCCCAAAATAACACTTATAATAAACAAATGCAACACTAATTTATTCAAAAATAACACTTAATAAAGTGCGACGACATAAGGACTTGTAAGGCACGCAACAATTGTAATTCTCTCTAATTGTGCATTCAATTGATTCAGTCTCAAAAATATATGTCAATTACATTTCAAAAAAGGATCAAAAGTAGAACTTCGATCGCAAATGTTCAATTATTTAACTAAAACAAATATAACAAATGTTTAAATAGAACAAATAATAATTCTTAACGACTATTTGAAAGCTACTAATTATAAGTCTTCATTCTTGTATTGTGAGCATATATATGTTGCCAGCCGGACAAAAAATCAACCCGTCATCATTGTTAATACCTCAAATGCAACCTGTAACATAAAAAATAGAGCATTATTAGATTTGAGGATTCAAAGGCTCAATAGGCATAGATGATACGTCACACTTAATTATCACGAAATAATAAATAATGCATTAAAGAACAACTAATTAACAAGGATGTGCAGAAAATAGAGTACGTGATTGTACACAAGGTGTAGCCTATGTGAAACGTTTGAGTTTGATCTGCAAAGGTAGGCCTGTCCAGCCATAATAATCACACCAAAGACTCAGAGACCCTCTGTTCTCGATAGCCAGGCCATTTTTCTACCTTTACATGATAAGCATACTAACCTGCCTTACTCTAATAATTCTGCATCATAAGTTCCAATCATAGCAGCCCTATTGACTACTCTATCTACCTACAGAATTTACTCTAACTACCTACTCTGCCTCATGCTACTAATAAAGTTTATCAATGGTCTGAATGGTTCAGAGGTACACAAGCATGCACCACCATAGGTGACCTGGTACAACAGTGCCTGGAATGGGTGGGTTAGTTGTGCTAAAAATCAGTTTATGGGATGACAATATGCACTAGAAGCTCTGAATACGAATGACAAATGACAAACTGATCAAGTATGACATGGATATTGAGTCCAATATGCACTAGAAGCTCTAATACTCCGGCACTTCAACACTTCATTTTAGACCAAAAAATCGAATATTTTGCTGAAAACAAAGGTATCCGACACTTGAATACGAGTCAGACTAACATAGCTAATAAGTGCAATACCTCGTGGTTGTAAGTTGTAACAAACCCTAATAGTTAGGGGAAATAGCATGAGGAAGATCTAGCGACATTAAACTTTGTTTGGATACACATGAAAAGGGAAATAGCATGAGTAAGATGGAGGGATAGGAAAGAAGATGATAGGAAATAGGAAGGGAGAACAATCCCATATACCTCAAAGATCAGACTAGTAAGAAGCTCCCACAATGTATACAAAGCTTAGATGAAACTACGGGTCGACTCAACTTATAAACAGAATCAAAAGGAACAAGTTACTTCACCTTTATGTAGCATTGAACTCATTTTATAGCTAGACCTCTAACTGTAACAGCCTGAATTATATCAAAAACAAAAAGCGATTATAAGTCATAAGAACGTATCATTATTGCTAAAAAAAAGTACTCCAATAAAAATAAATTGGAATGTAGAATGTCTTAGCTTACAATAAAGTAGAACAAAAGACTTGCTTGCCAGCATGCATATAATCCAAGGAATCCAAGTCATCAAATTATGAAATGGTCAAAGCACATTATTAATAGTCAATCTTATGGTACAAATAACAACAGGGGATTGCTAAATAGATTGTACATCAAATGTTTATAAGCCAAAAAATGTCATTAAGAATTGTCATCCGTAAGGCTTTAATCCATGTGACTCTCGACTAAAATCAAATACATTAACCAAAAGTCCAAAGCAAAGCTAATTGACAAAGTTTTGAGCGACTAATAAGTGCAATACCTGATTATTGTAACAAACACTAGCCAGGGTAGTGGAGTATCAACAATTCAACATCCTTTTTATCCCCTGTGCCCCTGATTTCACAAATCAAAATAAAGAGCAATTATTTATTAAAGATATAAAAGTAAAAACATATTGATTAAATCACAAAAACTATAATTTGTGGTCCGTCTCAAATTACCTTATAAAACTATGTACCAATTCATCAGATTAGTAAAGAAAACAAATAAAAATCAGAGATATCAATTATCAACAACCAAATAATGATATAATTGATGAGAAAAAGGAGGAAAAATGAAAATGAAATCAATTTAACAAATTAGGGTTTGAGTAATTGGGAATTTTAGTTAAAGAAATAAAAGAATAAGCCCATTTACAGTTAGAATTACAGAAATAGACTAACAATTTAATGGTAATAAGTCAAATAGAGATTGTATAACTCACCAATCTGAATTTGTTAATAAAAAATTGAGATTTGAGATTTGGGGGAAAACCTTTGTAATTGATTAAACTGCGGCTGAGCGCTTCTGGCCTAAGCAAGAGTAGACTAATGGTAGCGGAGAGGGTGCTAACAAAGAAAAGAAACGACAGACGAGTTTATGATGACGACTGTGTGTCGTGTTTAGGAGACGGAAGTTTTGAGAGGAATGAGAGGGATTCATTTTTCAGAGCGAAGTCGTCGAGTGAAGGTAGATGAAGTTATGAGCAAGGGAGCTGTGGTTTGGGTTTTAAAACTATATTTTAATACCAAAAACCATTTTTAAAAATGGTTTCTTTGATATTGATAAGTAACCATCTATTGTTGAAAAATGGTTTCTTTTACCTAAGAAACCATGTATCACAATTTTTGGTTATTTATTAATGATGCTTTTTCTCCATATTGTAGTAGTGGCATGAAAGAGAAACGAAGAAGATCGAATGAGAAAGGAGAAGCAAAGAGACGGTGGAAGTGTCGAATGAGAAAGGACGAAGAATATCGAAGAGTTTTTGTTACTGTATCAAATAAATGAATTGAATGACGCGTGATGGAAGGAATTGAAAGATTGAATAATAATATTGATTATTGATGGGAGATTCCAAAAAATAAAAACTGGCGCACAAACAAAATTTTCAGTAAAATGTTTTGAGCGGCTGAACAAAAAAATGAAATTTTTATAAAGGGTTTATAACTTATGTGATATAAGTGTTGCACAAGTGTTGCGATAAAATGCAACATTTTTATAAAAACGTTGCACTTCGATTAATACATTGCAACACTTATATTAAAGTGTTGCCCTATGTAAGTAAAAGCAACATTTATAAATTAAGCGTTGCTTAATTAACTGAAAATTGCAACACAAACCGTAAGTGTTGCACACGAAATGTTGCATTAGGTCTATTTTTGTAGTAGTGGCGCGCGGATCGTCCAATATGAGGCGGCCGCGGCATTCTTTGATCTGGACTTCAAAGAGGGCCAAAAGGTTAGCCCTCATGTGCTCAAACTTATGGAGCTTGTCGAGACCTTGAAGATTCAAAAGGTTGAAATCCCCAAAGAACTCATTGTAGATAGGATTCTACACTCCTTGTCCAAAGTGAAAGCATATGTTCAATTCCGGGTGAATTTTAACATGCAAGACAAGGATGTGTCTCTTGAAAAATTGCACAAGTTACTTGTGCAAGCCGAGAGGGACATGGGGTTAAATGTGAACCCCTCAAAGGATGTGCTTAACATAAGCACTAAGAGTAAGGGGAAGTTCAAGAAGAATGGGAGGAAGGGTAAGAAGCAAGCTCCCACATTCACCAAAGCTAGGACTTGTGAAGCTAGCACTTCAAAAATCAAGAAGGGTCCTCTTGATAAATTCCATTATTGTAATGGTATGGGACATTGGAAAAGAAATTGTTCCAAATACCTTGGTGATATTAAGGCTGGAAAGATCACTCCAGTAGGCAAATGACTATCCTTTCTTTTATGTTTCTAATTCAACTATGGTATTATGATACAAAGTTGTGATAATGTATCTCCCTTTTTATTGTAAATAGGGCCTCCACCAAGCAAAGACAAAGGAAAAGAAAAGCAAGCATAAGATACCATCAAGAAGCTAGGAATAGCTTTCATGGAGCTTTGCTTTTTATTGTCTTATTTTATTCATGTTTTGGATTTTAGAACCTTAAGTTTCCGTGTTTGACATGGAAAGGTATTTTGGATAATTTGTTGTATTTTGGATAATGGTGACTTGGTTTGCAACCCAAGTCACCCGTTTTATCATTTTATCATTTGTTCTAAAATTCGTGTTTCAATGCTTACTCTTAGAAACATATAACTTAAAATGATCTAATAGACAGATATAATGACGGGTTTCATTATATGTCCACATGCTTAAGGCTTGTGTATGATCATTTATAAAACGATTTTGAGTCTATGAACTCTCTTAAAGGAATGTCAATCACCAAGTACATTTACGAAATCTAAAACTATTAGTCAACCTATGAGATAGTTTTCCTTATACTTCAAATTCATTATTTGTGTCTCATATGCTATCTTTGAATCTCTAGTGTATTTATTCTAAAGATAGAGTGGGAGAAAAATGAGGACACAAACTCACACCAAGATAAGATTGTGTAGATGAGATCTACGCAAGAGAGAATGATTTGAATGAAGGTATATCTATTTAAATAGTATACCGGATAGATGAGATCTATGGTCTCAAGTAAGTTCTATATGACTAAAGAGACCAAGTGAAGTAATCATAGGAGTATATTCTTAAGATAACTACACGAGGAGACCAAAAGAAAGTTTTGGAAGAAAAATGACTAATGTAAAGTCTTAACAAGTTTTTGACTAAAGTTTATGAAAATTTTGACCAATAGTTTCAACCTTGAGATTTACTTAAGAGCCTAAATGAATCAATGTAACATCCTAGTAATAAGCGATATTTATGACTAGAGGTTGCAAGGATTGATATACCGATATCTTTAATAGCCAAAGTTTTAAACCACGCAGATGTCATTACTTAACCTCATTATGAAATGGTTAAACCTCCTTCCGAAAGGGTATTTCGAAGGACGTGTTCTAGATATTATTTATATTTGAATAATGACATCGCTACACATTATTATGATATGTGTGAGTTAGAGATTAAAATCTCTTTCCATAAGGTTAAGATGAGACCACTTCAAAATAGGTATTTTGAAGGGATATGATGGGAACATATATAGTTTTATCTTAATAACTTGGCAATGCAATTTATATTTCAATTTTTGAAAAGTTTCAATTGAGAAGTCAATTTCGAAATATGTGGAATTGAGTGGGAGTTAGGAAATTATCATGTGAAGACATGGAATTTAGTGAGAGATATCATCCTTTGAATGTTTACAACTCACCACTCATTAAAGAATGACGAGCTAATACCTTCCTTCATAGAGGAAGTTTTGAGTTTTCAATTCTGGATGAAAATGGACTATGATGAATCCAATTACATCAAGGGATGTTGGATAAATATTGGGAGATACACATCGAATCAACAGAAACATAGGTTATTCATCTAAATGAAATGTAATTGCCATTAGCAGTCATGGTCGTTCCTTGAACCTAAATATAGTTGATGACATGATTAAAAGTAACTAATGTTTCCGCCATTAGAATAATCATGTACATGTCCAATTATGAATCATATGCATAAGAGCATGATGATTGATTGGTAAGCCATAATAGAAACGTCATGAATTCTCGAGTAGAATCCGATGAGCGATTTCGGTGTTTGACGGAATACTCTATTATGTGTTAAGAGGTTGCACATATTACAGAAAGTTCGAACACACGTAAAGATTTATGAGAATCCTTAACCTTTCAAGCTAGAAGGAGAAATAAGAAGTTTTGGAAAGATACTTAGTTGAATAAGAAGTTACTCAAAACAAATCTTTCCTAAATATGCTAGGACTTGTTAGAAGTGCTAAGCTAATCATCTTGACAAATTGTTGCAAGACTCTACAAAACATGTACCTAGTGCATTGTGTGTGAATGGAGTACTTGATCAGTACAAGTTATATCATTCACCACAAATTCGTTCGTTATGTGATAATCGATAAGGAAGTTCTTTCAAGATAAAGAACCAAAATCGAGGTCGGGAACCTTGATGTGTACTTGGTAAGATTCATGCTATGAGAGAGAACATGAATGTAAAGGTAAATGCAAGTAAAAGAAGTTTGAACACATGGACACATGGCATGTTAAACTTCTATTGCAATCAATAAGTGCTTACACTTACGATTTGCATCACAAGGTTGTATTATGGTATTGACTACCCGAGTGTGATGTCGACATTTGTCGTTTGAGTTATTATTATTATTAACTCATCTTATACTTTGTTACATCCAACGAGTTGTAGAGACAATTGAACCCCGTTTAAGTGAACATGGATTAACATTGTATTTGCCCATAGTTACTTACATGAGGTGACGTCTCGAAGTGACTAGAGTGTGATGCGATTGATGGCAAGTTCAAGTGCCATAGAGTCATGTGAGATGACTAGTCGATCACATAGGCAGACTGCTTATAGAGTTCTGGCAAATTTATATCGCCTGGTCGTGGCGAGAGCTGCTATAGTATTCAAATGAGTCGATTCTTTTGACTAAAGACTATTCGCCTAAGATGGCACAGTTTCAGATTAACTTTGATTTGTGTTACTACGACCTTCGTAAATGGGGTCAAATGGGCATATTTTGGGTTATGATGGTTGTGGCTAGTCGAAGGGAATGAGTGCGATAGGAATTGTCCATCCCTAGTCAGGGTTATAACAATATCTCAGGGCCACTCGAGGAGTAATGAACTGGAAATGCGTGGCCACGCTCGGAAGGTATCTATGATAGATAAATCCGGTGAATCAGTTATTCTCCAGATCGAGGAAACCACTCTCGATATGATCACTTGCAAGTACGATCTGAAAGACACCTTGCATTGAGTGGGAGATAGTAATAGGACAAGAGAATTGGTTACGCACACTTGTCGAGGACAAGTGGGAGATTGTTGGGATATGTGTCCTCCGACAATAATGCGATCACGACTGTTGATCATGATGATCACATGTTTAAGTCTCATTATAAAGAATACAATTGGGAAGTAATATTTTACTGTCAACTGATCAACATATATGGGTAATGATTGGCTGACTAGAGTTTGACATTACTGGCGTGCGACGGTGGTGATCAGTTGATCCCCTAGGTCATACCTATAGGGCAACACTCTTAATTGATCATTTAATTAATCGTATAACGTTACGAGTTAATTAAATTACTTGAAAAATTGACGGACGATTTTGGAAGTAAAATTTACGTATCTCATTGAAATTTGATTAAATGAGATGCGGTCTGAGTAATTGAATTGTATTATTACTCAGATGAAATTATTGTTTAAAGAAACAATTAAATTTGAATGAATTATTATAAATACAATTTATTGTGATTTATAATTGGAGAAATATTTTGGTACAAGTAATTATGAATTACTAAGTCAATTTTTGTATATGACATATTTTTATTAATACGTTGATTTTTAATATGTTAAAAATACATAACAAATTTATGTTACATATGACATGTGACATATTGACAAATTTGACAAAAATAAAATGGGTTCCATTTTATGAGTGTACCGAAATTAAGAAGGGATTAGGCAAAATATTGTGTTGTTTAAATTAGTGGAAAACACAATCATTTGCATTATAGACTAGCCTTGCAACCTAATGCTTATTGTAAAGAACAACACAAGCATGCATTGGCTCCCCAAAATCCCCCCCTTCCACCCGGTTTTTGAGATGGAAAAACCATTATGGTTTTTCATCTTATTTTACCTAATAATACACTAAAAATGTAGTTAGTGCAATTCATTCTTTACTCATCCAAAATAAGAATTCTAGAGAGACAAAAAGCTCTCTTCTTCTTCTCTCCCAAAACCGAAAATATTAAGTGTTTTGTAATATTTTTGGGTCATTTTTCTACAAGATTAATATTGTACTAGTAACTATAATATTAATTTTAATTAAGAGTAAGCTTTGGGTATAAATCCTTGGGAGAGATCCTACACTTGGGTCTTTGTTCATCCAAAAGGGAAAGCTCAAGAACAAGAGAGAAAGGTGATCTCTCTTGTGCCCATATTAATCATATTTCCAATGTAAGAACAAGTTTCTTCTTTATTTTGTTTAAATGTTTACATGCATAAGATCATTAGTTCATTTTATGACAAATTAAATCATAGCATATATGAATATGTAAGTATATAGATCTACTTTTCCTTCAGTTCAGCCTAGCAATGTCTGACAGGGGCAACACTATCAGCATCCTTGTACCAAGCAAGCACCATCTAAGAGAGGGATATCAGGTAAGGCAAGCTAAAAAACCCTGGCCTGAGAGTAGTCCAAGTATAGATAAGCATTGGATACTATAAATTCCGCATCTGGATATGATTGAGCAACAACCTTGAGAGAAGCGGTTCCTACTTCTATGGGAGACCAAATCCATAAAGCCTACTATCTAGGAAGCATGATCAACAACCCTAGGAGATATTTTGCAAGCAGCCAACGTTCTTGGAATGATTCAACAACTACCTCACGTACACTTCTTATTTTCTAGCAATGATCACCATATTCAAGGAGCTAACCGTTTAAATATTTGAAGGCTATAAATAGAGAAGGATACCAGCGAGCATCACACACAACAACACTCATATACTTCTCCTCATATTCTTGCATAATTCATACCGATTGTACTTAGAATTATCATAAAAGTCTTAGTGAAATCCCCTTCCGGCTTGGTGCCCGTGGTTTTTTCCCATTACAAAGGGTTTTCCACGTATAAATCTTTGTGTTACTTTCATTTTATTTTCATTGCAATTAGTATCAATCAATTAGGCAAAGAATTCGAGCTAGATCACTCTAAACTATAATTTCCTGGCAAGATTGTCTCCTCCGCGTGAAATCTTGCTAAAACAATTGCCGCCCACCGCGGGGCATCTAGCTCCAAAATAATCAAAACCCATTCACAAACAAATCCATAAATTCCACAAAAATGACAGGTGACAGTATTGAACAACAACTAGCCGTAGCCAAAAAACAACTGGTGGAAATGGAGGCCTTAAAGGAGAAAGTGGGTCAGGCCGAGGCAGAGGTCCATAAGCTAAAAGAATCTGAGTCCAGTCTGAAGCAAAAATTGGAAAACAAACCATCATGTTCCAATTCCAAAATCCACCCGGGAACAGCATTTTCCTCTATCATCAGGAACATTGACTTCTCGAATTTTGGAAGTCCTATTCCTTCAATGAACAAGGGCGTAAACCCTGACTCAGATGTAGAGGATGTCCCTGATGAAACTGGTAACCCTGATAAGATGGGTGTAGCAATAATGATGGCAGTGGTTTTGGAAATCCAAAAACTCTATAACAAATTCCAAAAGATCCCTGGAGTACCAACCAACATAGAAGAAGTCAACCCTGAAAGTTATGTTTATTCACCCTTCGCAGATGAGATAGCCAGAGTGGACCTGTCAAAGAAGTTCGTCGTCCGATCAGTGAGAATCTATGATTGAACTACAGATCCACAAAATCATGTAGCCTTTTATTAACAAAGAATGTTGGCTACATCAGTACCAAGTGAGTTGAGACAAGTGTGCATGTGCAAAGGTTTTGGAACAAGCCTGACTAGACCAGCCTTGCAGTGGTACATGAACCTGTCTAACGGGAGCATCGGCATCAGATCCTTTGCTAACATGATAAATTCATTCAACCAACAATTCGCCAGCAGTAGAGAGCTTGAAAATAGATCCAGTGACTTGTATAGGATCAAGCAGAAACCAAAGGAGACACTCAAGGCATTCCTGACAAGATTCAACAAAGAGAAAATGTGTCTTCCAAGGTGTGATGTTGGGATAACTGTGGAGGCATTCAGGCAATGCTTGACATCAAGTTTTGAACTCTATGACCAACTCACCATGCATCCCTACCATACTTTTGAGGACATTCACGTGAAACCACTGGGTTATATCAGACTGGAAGAGGACAAAAGCTTTAAGTCTGATTCGTCAGTCAATGGAGCAGGATACGAGAGATCCACCAGAATAAGCAACAATCAAAGAGGAAATAGTTCCAGGCCATCTCCATATTTGAGGCCTGATATATCTGAAGTCAACCTTACCCAAGAGCAACGAGGTAATTCCTATACCTTTCCACCTATTTAGGAATATAACTTTTATGTTGGTATTGCAGGACTGATCAAACGACTTGACAACATGGGAGACATTGTTTAATGGCTAAGAAAGACTGACAACCCTAATTCCAGGAAAGATACAACCAGGTGGTGTGAATTCCACATGGATATTGGCCATACAGCTGATGAGTGCATAGGACTTCGCAAATAAGTAGCGTACCTGCTAAAGAAAGGCTACCTAAAAGATCTGATATAGTCAAAAGGCAAAAATGATGGCTCAGCTAGGAAAGATCAAGACAGCAGGCCAGAGTGTGACCTACCACCTCTACCACCAATCTATGAAGTCAAATTCATAAATGGCGGATCAGAGATATGCGGCCTGACCTACTCAATAGAAAAAAAGATAGCCAGGGAGACAAAGATAAAGTCACCTTACAAGCCCAGAAACCTGCCCCAGATCACATTTGATGATAGTGACATGCAAGGAGTCCCTGACTTACACCATGATGGCCTGGTCATCACTATACAAATTAGCTGATGTGTCCATTTTATATATGATTTTACCCCCATTTTAGCTCTATTTTACATGTCATTTGCACTAATATTAGTGATTATATGAGCTAATTCCATGTTCTAGTTGTATTTGCTTGTTTCTTTGTGTTTTGTAGGAATTTAAGCTTTTAGTAGCTTTTCCCGTCAAATAGCAAGCATACGAGTTCACGAGGCTAAAAAACACCAAGCATGACCGTGGAAGGCTGTGTTTCCAAGCCCAAGCAAGAAATCTGAAGCATGGGTTGATAATGCAAAATGATCATACAAAGAGCCCAAAAGAGAAGTCCAAATTCATTTGGAAAATATCAAGCTTGGGATGCTCTTTGGATGCTCTTAAGTTGTGTCGTTAAGCATTTACGCGGGTGAATTAAGGGACATTAATCGCATACATTGGATCCCTTAGAGCATTTAATCAAGAATTGAAGAAAGAAAATCAGAATTCACTCGGCCCCGATCGGGGTTTTCATGCTCTTGGTTTTTTACGTTATGCCCCTATTTCACTATAAATAGGGGCCTTAATCCGTCAATGTGGGATATCTTTTCCTACATAATTTTACTCTCCTTTAGCCTTAAGCACACAAATTCTCTCTTAGTTTTCATATTAGTTTTAATATTGTTAAGCATTTGGTTCTTGTTAAACAATTTGGTTCAAGCATTTAATTTGGTTCTTATTTCAATACAATCTTTCTTTTATCATTTGGGTTTGTTCTTCAATTCAAGTTCCAAGTTTCTATTTCGATAATTTCGTTTCTAGTTTATTACGTTGTTGCATTTTCATTATCGTTAATTTACAATTTATAATTTAGTTATTAGCATTTCATATTAGTTCGTTATCACATTTCATTATCATTATCGTTAATTTACATTTCTCATCATTAGTTATCTTACTTTTCATATGTTATCATTACTTAGTTTATTTATAATTTCTACAATTTCATTGAGTTATATTTATATTAATATCATGTTTATCATTTCATACATTGTTGTTAGTTTCATTTCCAACATGAGTGAGTAGTTCCCTTTTGTCTAGGGATTAGGGAAGTCATGCATTATTAATGTATGTAAATGTTAAATTAGGTTGATATAATATTGTCTATTTATTTCTATCACATGTTTGCATCGTCACGATTAATCATTCTTTAGTGGCCATATTCATTGATTAAGTTTGTTAATTCGTTCTATAAGTCGAGAGGCACGGAATCGAATTAGAATAAGCATGTGTTAGTAGGACGACCTAGTAATAACGAGAGTTCTCAAGGACCCGGTCTATGGTTAACAATAAGCCCGAGAGGTGGTTGTCTTTAAGCCTAAACAATTGACAATGTTATCTATTCCGAGTTTAACATGAACATTATCTATATACAATTGCATGCGTGACTTAACTCCCCTAGACTGTTTTAATCATACATTTTTACATCTTTTAATTTGTTAATCACCAATCCAACAAACCAATCAATCGTAATCGACCTTGATAGAATTCTATTCATAGCATTTCATAGCGCAATTCCGGTTTCCTTGTGTTCGACCCCTCGTACTACATTAATTTGTGTCTAGGGAAATTTATCTTAGATTAGGTGTGCGACAAAGCCTATCATTGGCACTGCTCGAGTACTAAGGATCCTTGTTGATGGAGGAAGTTCAGTTAACCTGATAATGCTGGATGTCCTAAAAGCAATGAAAATCAATGAGGAGCATATTACAAAGAAGTCCAGTGTCCTGGTAGGATTCAGTGGTGAAACCAGAAACACCCTTAGAGAAATATACCTGCCAACATATGCCGAGGGATTAGCATTCTATGAGAGATTTGGTGTCCTGGATTGCATGTCCTCCTACAACGCCATTCTGGACATGTCCTGGATCCACAATGTAAAAGCCATTCCTGCAACCTATCACCAGTGTGTCAAAATTCCAACAGAATGGGGGATAGCAATAATCACAGGTGAGCAGAAGTCGGCTCAGGAATGTTATACAGAGACCCTAAAGCCTTCCAAGTCAGGTAAGTCATGCGCCTACATAGCACAATCTCAAATGGAAACTGACCAGGTAATTCTAGACCTTGAGTATCCTGACAGGTATGTATTGGTAGGATCTGATGCCCGTGACAAAGTCAGGCCAGGTTTGGTAAGCTTCTTAAAGCAAAAATCTTCTTGTTTCGCCTGGTCTCATTTTGATATGACTGGCATTAACGCTAATGTTATTATCCATAAACTCAATATTGACACATCTCTCAAGCCTGTGCAGCAAAAAAGACGCAAATTTGTTCCTGGGCGCAATACCATTATCAATGAGGACGAAGACAAGCTCTTAAATAGGGGGATGATCAAGGAAGTCATCTACCCAGAGTGGCTGGAAAATGTGGTGGTGGTACAGAAGAAAAATGGCAAATGGAGAGTCTGTGTAGACTACACTGACCTGAACAAGGCATGTCCAAAATATCCATTCCCATTGCCACATATTGATGCCATGGTAGATATAACAGCAGGGCATCAGATGTTGACATTCATGGACGCTTCCAGGAGATTCAACCAAATCAAAATGCATCCAGTTGACCATGAGAGTACTATATTCATCATTGAAAGGGATATATACTGTTACACAGCAATGACCTTCAGCTTAAAGAATACAGGGGAAACTTATCAACGCCTAGTCAACATGATGTTCAAAGACCAAATTGGAGATACAATGGAAGTTTATATTGATGACATGGTGGTCAAGTCAAATAATGTAGAGGTCCAAATTTGTCCTATCACTGTGGACACTGACTCTTGGACAAAGCCATACATTGATTGGTTCCTGTGAGGCATACTACCTCAGGGCAGACATGCAGCAATCAAGAGCCTTTAAAATTAAAGCATCTACTTATACTATCATCAATAACATATTGTTTAAAAATTCTAGGGCTGGACCATACTTGCGATACCTCGAACCACATGAGGCCGAACAAGTCATCCAGGAGATTCATGACGGATATTGTGGCAACCACAAAGGAGTCAGGAGCCTGGTAAGCAAAGTCCCAGAACAGGTTATTTCTGGCCAACATTGAGGGCCTAATGCCTGGTGTACATTTCAAAATACGAAGCTTGTCAACTACATTCCCCATTCATCCATCACCTATCTGAGATGTTACACTCAATCTCAGCTCCCTGGCCGTTCATGAAATAGGGGATGGACATTGTGGGCAAACTACCTGGACAGAAAGTATTCATGCTGGCAATGACTGATTATTTTTCCAAATGGATAGAAGCAGTCTCATACAGGCAAATTATGGAGAAGGAAGTCATATCATTTATCAAAAAGAACATAATATGTCGATATGGGATTCCATCAGAGATAGTGTGCGACAATGGCACACAATTTGTGGGTAAAAAGATAATGACTTTTTGCGCATAATGGAATATAAATATGTTAACATCCACACCAAGCTACCCAAAGGCAAATTGGTAGGCCGAATCCAGTAACAAGGTAGTAATTAGTTGCCTATAGAAGAAGTTGAAGAGAAGAAAAGGCAGATGGACTGAAGAGCTCCCACTAGTCCTCTAGGAAGATAGAACTACGCCTAAAACTTAGACTGGACAGACTCCATACCCTCTAGTCTATGGTTGCAAAGCAGTCATCCCTCCAGAGATAAATGTACCAACATCCAGATGCAGCCTGAACACTGTTGAGAAGAATGAATCCCTAATGAAGGATACCCTAATCTTGGCTGAAGAATTAAGGGATGCAGCCAAGATCATAAATGCATCCTATCAGCAAACTGTAGCAAGAAGCTACAACAAAAATGCGAACATCAGAGTATTCAGGGAAGGTGACCTAGTGTTGCGAAAGATTTTTCCAAACACAAAGGAAAAAACTGCAGGAAAACTAGCCCCTGTATGGGAAGGACCTTATTTGATTGATTCAATAGTTGGTCAAGGAGCCTATATGCTACAAACTCTAGAAGGTGACATGATATCATGCTCATGGAATGTCACTTACCTAAAAACTCACATATAGAGCCAGCCATTATTATCTTATGTTCTTTTTATATGACCCAGGTATACCTGCTCAGTTTAATTTCATGTTATTTGCCTGGCATGCTTCTAAGTATTTGTAATTTCCATTCCATGAATAAAAATGTTATGTGCTTGATTCGATGTTATCTCTTGCAATATGTTTGTTAAACTTTCTCTCTATTTTCTTCACCAACATACAAATACAACATTAAGAATCCCGAAAACTTGTTTTACGCTTTTTGTAATTATTATACATTCTACTATTACTTGCTTATACAAATATTCAGGATTGAGGGCCACTTCACTAGCCTGAACAGCATTTCAGATAATGCTTCACATAAACCGACATAATAAAGAACACTTGATCTCACTGTTTTGTCGCACCTAAACTATCCAAAAAACTAAGCTCAGTATAAAAACAAGTAGGGTGGTGAAAGATCCGGATCACTTCTTTAAGCCCTCCACAGAGGCATAAACTAAGCCCTCCTAACAGGCTGAGGGCCATAAGGCCTCCAGATAGGCAAAACCCCCTACACTGACAACAAAAAAGCAAAGTACACCAAAACTCAAAAAACGAAGTTGCTTATTTATATAAATGCACCTAAGGCAGATTCTTCAAAACACTGCCAATCACAGCAATGTTTGAAAGCCTGTCCCATAGCAGCATTGTTCAAAGCAAAAAATTAATACTTAATGTCTTTATAGGGACATCCCCCTTGGATGGGCCGAAACAAACTCCAAACTTAATGTCTTTTCCAGGGAACATCCCCCCCTGGATGGGCCAAAATACCAACTAAATAAAAATTCTTTAACCTACCCTAGAAGCAATGGCAAAACCAACCCCTTTATCAAGCATCTCCTCATCCTCCTCACTGGCCTCATCACTATTAGCCTCACCTTTGTCCTTGGAAGGAGGGAAGTCAACCTCTTTATTCCCATGAAGCTTGTGCAGCTCAGGGTAGGTGGCGTTTAATCCGCCATCTCCTTGCCAGGGTTCCAGAATGGCCTGACCTCAGCAGGGTCCCTCATGGCATCCACCCTGAATTTGCCAAAGAAAAATATGGCAGCATCCTTGTACCTGGCTTGAACTTCATCCATATCAGCTGCCAGGTCCTCATTCTTGTGCAGCAGTTCTTACATAGCCTACTTCTCAGCCTGGAGTTCAGCCTTGGTAGCGGCACACTCGTCCTTGACAATGTTCAGCTACACCTGGGTGGACTTAACATCATTATAAGCAGATCCCAGCTTTGATTTAGCAACCACCTATTCAGCCTTACAAATCTTCAACTCTTTTGTGGCCTCCAACTCTCCCACCATTCCATGAATCTTCCAATCCAGAATGCCAATCTTTGAAAGGGCAGATTTTACTTGACATGCACTCGGCAACTGAGGGCCAAAGAATGTTAAAAGTTGAAAACAAAAGATCATAAATTCTACCTCTTGGGCCAAAGTGAGCAGGCTAGCAATGTTACCCCTGAATGCAATCCGGGAGACTACAACCTGAGCTGAAGTCTCCTCCACATTTAAAGAAACCAATTGGTCATCAACCTTGAAAGAGAATACCTGAATTTGCTCCTTAGTAGCCTGGAGATTTCCAGTTCTAGCCCTAACCTCCCTAACTTCCCTGACTTCTCTAGTTTCCTCTACAACAGCAGGAATTTCGTCCTCCCTCCTTCTCTTATGTGATGGGCCTGCCTGGGATGGAGTAGACTGTACTATTTCAGGTAGAGTCCTGGAAAGTTGATCAGTTGGCACCAGAATCTGGAGAGGGGCGGTACTATCACTGCCTATAGCCTCTCCACTTCGAGATCTTTCCTCAGCAAACTGGGAGATACCCGCCTTCATATCTGCCAGGCCAAACCCAGCAATCCTAGCAGACGATCTGGTCACTACAAGACGAGTCCCTATATCAGCAATATACACATAAATTCAAAATCAACGAAAAGCAGATACAAGCCTTGTTGTTAAAGGATAAAGCCACAGAACCCTTGGAGGATTTGGAAGCCTTGTAAGTATTCAGCTTAGCCCTCATAAACCTTTGGAATGGTTCCGGACCTATGCAGCTAAGCCAGCTTCCTTCCTCATCAGACAAAGCCATTAAGTTAACAATCTTATCAGCCGAACCCTCAGTCGCAGGGTCACAACACCAGTCAGCCACTAAAGGAGAAATACAAGTAAGTATACACCACACTTTTTCCATACTTTTTATCATTCGCTAAACATGCAGGCAAGAGGAGGAATGGACTTACTAGACTTCAAGGCCGAGTAACTCAGATATTCCAATTCAGGACCAACAGAGTCAGCCCTAATAAATATAATAGTCTTGGCCCACCTCTTATCATCACCAGTATCGAAATTATTTGTTACGGGCGCCATCTTTGACCTAACACTGAAATTGAACCTTCTAGGAGAATTGCTTTTTAAATGGTAAACATTCATTAGATCATCAAGAGTGAAAACCAGGTTGTGCTTGGCGCATAAGCTCTTAACAGAATGGACAACTTTCCACACCATTGGCATTACTTGAAAGGGCAGAACTTGAGTAGGTTTGATGACATCACTCATCAGGGGACTAAAAGGAAGCCTGCATCCAACCTTGAAAGCCCATTCAAATATACAGAACCAGCCAGAGCTACACCAGTTGCCCCTGACATGACCATTCTCAGAAATCCAAACTTCCGTCTCTTGTGGGATTAGACCCTTGCTCTTCAAGAAGTGTTCAAAAGAACGTTAAAGAAGGTTCTCCTCAGGAAAATATGAAGAAAGAGGCTTTGCCGGGGCAAAGGCGTAATCTTTATGCATAACAACAATAATTTCAGCGGTTGGTTCAACTTCAACCACCTCATCTTCTGGTATCGTATCAGGCACATCGACAACATCAGTTGTGCCTTCTATTTAAGCAACTTTGGAAGCAGCAACCTTCCTCTTTAGCGCCATGATAATGAATTAAAAAGGGAAGGTAATTGTTTCAGATTTTGGTTGAAGGTGTTTGAAGTAAGATAGAAAAGAAAACTACGGAAAGAATGTGAAAATGAAAGACGGTGAAAAATCTTTTTATAAGTGGTTCAAAGTTTTTTAGGGTTAATGCAAGTGGATGAGTGCAATCATGACTCTCCTAGAAGGTAACGCAACTACCCGCATTTATTCTCTTATCTGTTAAACGATCAAATTAGATGGGACTTTTGCATTATCCGGAAATTTGCATAGCCTGGTCTTACTCAGAAGAAATACACCATGACAGGTTATCTCCTTATCCCTGGCCAGATCCAGTAGAAATAAGGAGATAAGAAGTAATTGTTGAGCCAGGATAAATCATGTCTAATCAGGAGACGTTCAGCCTACCAATGCCTGGCAGAGGCAACACTAGCAGCATCGTTGTACCAAGTAGGCACCATCCAGGAGAGGGATATTAGGTTAGGCAAGCTAAAATACTCTAGCCTGAGAGCACTCCAAGTATAAATAAGCATTGGATACTATAAATTCCGCATATGATTGATCAACAACCTTGAGAGAAGCGGTTCCTACTTCTATGGGAGAACAAGTCCATGAAGAGTACTATCTAGAAAGCATGATCAACAACCCTATGAGATATTTTGCAAGCAGCCAACGTTCTTGGGATGAGTCAACAACTACCTCACACACACTCCCTATTTTCTAGCAACGATCACTATATTCAAAGGAGCTAACCATTTAAACATTTGAAGGCTATAAATCGAGATGGATACTAGCGAGCTTCACACACAACAACACTCATATACTCTTACTCTAATTATTGAATTATTCATACCTATTGTACTTATAATTATCATAAAAATCATAGTGAAATTCCCTCATGGCTAGGTGCCCGTGGTTTTTCCCATTACAAAGGGTTTTCGACGTATAAATCTTTTTGTTACTTCTATTTTATTTTCATTGCGATTGGTATCAATCAATCAGGCAAATAATTCGAGCTAGATCACCCTACACTATAATTTCCTGGCAAGATTGTCTCCTCCGCGTGAAATCTTGCTAAAATAATAGCGATG